>NC_068440.1:22310467-22610467 GCF_023373465.1 Oncorhynchus keta | reverse complement strand
AACTCTATTTGGGGTGGTGCTGTGTTTTAATATCAACTCTATTTGGGGTGGTGATGTGTTTTAATATCAACTCTATTTGGGGTGGTGCTGTGTTTTAATATCAACTCTATTTGGGGTGGTGCTGTGTTTTAATATCAACTCTACTTGGGGTGGTGCTGTGTTTTAATATCAACTCTATTTGGGGTGGTGCTGTGTTTTAATATCAACTCTATTTAGGGTGGTGCTGTGTTTTAATATCAACTCTATTTGCGGTGGTGCTGTGTTTTAATATTAACTCTATTTGGGGTGGTGCTGTGTTTTAATATCAACTCTATTTGGGGTGGTGCTGTGTTTTAATATCAACTCTATTTGGGGTGGTGCTGTGTTTTAATATCAACTCTATTTGGGGTGGTGCTGTGGGTGAGTCTTTGCTGGACACCATTCATTACTTCTCTCTTAATTGTATTATAATGTTTTTATAACCACCATTTCTGTTAGTATTGATAGGCACTTATTTCTTAGTCTGATAAGGAAACAGGACGGGAGGAACGTGATTACATTTCACATTTTCTGACCCCGTTTCCTTTTTGATGCCCCAGCTCTTCTAATGGGAGCCCTGTTGTTGGTCATTCTACTGCAGCTCTGAGAAAACCGACTATCACACTGGATTCTGAGTCTGATGCGTGTGAGCTCTCGATAAATGGTTTTTACTTTACATTATATCCTAAATAAATCAATGGAAATGAGAAAATGCATAGGAACAAAGAAAATGTTGACTTAAAAGGTTTTGCTCGCTTGCTGTGTTGTAGTGAATGGAAATGCAATATCATTTAAACACATTGTCACCAAGTGTGTGTATGACATTTTGAACAGTGCGACAACTAATTAGGCAGAAAACATATTCTTCATAGGAATTTCACTGACTATTTATTTGACAGAGATGTGTTAATATATTAGTATATACAGTATTAACATGGTGATAACCCCCTTACAGTACTAGCTAAGAGCGGAAAGTGAAAATGTTACCCATAGAAGAGACAGAGGATATGATTGTATTTACAGTACATTCGAAAAGTATTCAGACCCCTTCATTTTTCCCACATCAATCTACACACAAAACCCCCATAATGACAAAGCAAAAAATAGATTTTTTGAAATGTTTAGAAATGTATTCAAAGGTTTAAAAAAATCTATCACATTTACATAAGTATTCAGACCCTTTACTCAGGACTTTGTTGAAGCACCTTTGGCAGCGATTACACCCTTGAGTTTTCTCAGGGATTATGCTACAAGCTTGGCACACCTGTATTTGGGGAGTTTCTCCCATTCTTCTCTGCAGATTCTCTCAAGCTCTGTCAGGTTAGACGGGGAGTGTCACTACACAGCTATTTTCAGGTCTCCTGCAATGCCTTAGCTGTGTCCCTAAGGTCATTGTCCTGTTGGAAGGTGAACCATCACCCCTGTCCGAGGTCCTGAGCGCTCTGGAGCAAGTTTTCATCAAGGATCTCTCTGTACATTGCTCCGTAAATTTTTCCTTCGATCCTGACTAGTCTCCCAGTTGCTGAAAAACATCCCCAAAGCATGAAGCTGCCACCACCATGCTTCACCGTAGGGATGGTATTGGACAGGTGCTGAGCAGTGCCTGGTTTCCTCCAGATGCGATGCTTGGGAATTCAGGCCATAGAGTGGTTTTATCAGACCAGAGAATCTTGTTTCTCATGGTCCTTTAGGTGATTTTTGGCAAACTTCAAGCAGGCTGTCATGAGCCTTTTACTGAGGAGTGGCCACTCTACCATAAAGACCTGATTGTTGGAGTGCTGCAGAGATGGTTGTCCTTCTGGAAGGTTCTCTAATCTCCACAGAACTCTGGAGCTCTGTCCCTGACCAAGGCCCTTCTGCCACGATTACTCAGTTTGGCCAGGCGGCCAGCTCTAGGAAGAGTCTTGATTGTTCCAAACTTCTTCCATTTAAGAATGATGGAGGCCACTGTATTCTTGGGGACATTCCCAGATCCCAGATCTGTGCCTTGACACAATCCTTTCTCGGAGCTCTACGGACAATTCCTTCGACCTCATGGCTTGGTTTTTGCTCTGACATGCACTGTCAACTGTGGGACGTTATATAGACAGGTGTGTGCCTTTCCAAATCATGTCCAATCAATTGAATTTACCACAGGTGGACTCCAATAAAGTTGTCGAAACAGCTCAAGGATGATCAATGGAAACAGGATGCACCTGAGCTCAATTTCAAGTCTCATAGCAAAGGGTCTGAATATTTATGTAAATAAGGTATTTCAGTTTTTTATTATTAATACATTTGCAAAAATGTTGCTTAGTCATTATGGGGTATTGTTTGTAGATTGAGGAAATAATAAATTAATCAATTTCAGAATAAGGCTGTAACGTAACAAAATGTGGAAAACGTGAAAGGGTCTGAATACTTTAGAATGCACTATGTTCAGGGGTTTTCTGTATTGCTTTCAAGAGGGGACAACAGAGCGTTCAAACAGAAATATATTATGTATACTGAACAAAAATATAAACTTGACATGCAAGAATTTCAAAGATTTTACTGAGTTAGAGTTCATAGAAGGAAATCAGTTAATTGAAATCAATTCATTAATGTCACGTTTTGACCTTTATTTCCTGTGTTTTGTATTTAGTTAGTATGGTCAGGGCGTGAGTTGGGTGGGCAGTCTATGTTTGTTTTTCTATGTTTTGGGTATTTCTATGTTTCGGCCTAGTATGGTTCTCAATCAGAGGCAGGTGTCATTAGTTGTCTTTGATTGAGAATCATACTTAGGTAGCCTGGGTTTCACTGTGTGTTTGTGGGTGATTGTTCCTGTCTCTGTCTTTGTACCAGATAGGACTGTTTTTAGTTTTCACATTTCTTGTTTTTTGTAGTCAGTTGTTCATGTGTACCTTAACGTATTAAAAAGAACCATGGACACTTACCACGCCGCGTATTGGTCCTCTGATCCGTTTCGCCTCTCCTCTTCGGAAGAAGGAAATTCATTCCAATTAATCCCTATTCTATAGATTTCACATGACTGGGCAGGGGTGCAGCCATGGATGGCCCTGGGATGGCATAGGCCCACCCACTTAGGAGCTAGGCCTAGCCAATCAGAATGTGTTTTCCCCCACTAAAGGGATTTATTACAGACAGAAATACTCCTCAGCACCCCTCACCCTCCCTCCCCCTCCTCAGACGATCCTGCAGGTGAAGCCGGATATGGAGGTCCTGGGCTGGCGTTGTTACATATGGTCTGCGGTTGGCCGGTCAGAAGTACTGCCAAATTCTCTAAAACGATGTTGGCTGAGGCTTATCGTAGAGAAATTAACATGAAATGATCTAGCAACAGCTCTGTTGGACATTCATCCAGTCAGCATGCCAATTGCATGCTCCCTCAAAACTTGGGATATCTGTGGCATTTTGTTGCATGACAAAACTGCACATTTTAGAGGGGCCTTTTATGGTCAAGATTTTCTGGGTCACAACCACAAAATACACATTTGTTATCAATAGCTATTTTAAAACTGTGTATAATAAAGGTCTTTACAGGGTAGATTCTATGAATGAGTTTGATAGTATGATACTTCTTTCACCTTATTAGATATACAATATTTACCAGATAACAAAACTTTGTTCCAGTTCACTTGTCCTGGGGCTGCATTCCAATACCTTTTAGCAGAGGAAATAGTAACATATTGATAGTTTCCTTATATACATGTTATTACATTTATAGTTTAAAATGTCAATTCCTTCTAATTGTATTGAGGCTACAAAATCCTCAACAGCTTTTTTTTTTAACCTTTATTTAACTAGGCAAGTCAGTTAAGAACAAATTCTTATTTTCAATGACGGCCTAGGAACAGTGGGTTAACTGCCTGTTCAAGGGCAGAACGACAGATTTTGTACCTTGTCAGCTCGGGGATTTGAACTTGCAACCTTTCGGTTACTAGTCCAATGCTCTAACCACTAGGCTACGCAACAATTTGATACTCCTCCGGAGTGAATGTAACATTGTGTGTTGTAATCAATTCTGGATAATCATATAATTGTCCATCATTATTCAATACTTGTTTAACCCAAAAAATGTTGTCAAACCAGTTCTGTTTTTGTATTTTAATGTCTTTATTATTCCAGATTGTAAACGTATGTGGGGAGAAATTGTGTTTGTACATGAGGTTCCAAGATAGAAGTACTTGTTTATGAAAGTTTGCAAGCTTAATATGGATTTTACCCATATCAAAGTTGCATTTGAGTAAGAATTCTAGACCACCAATATGTTGGAATATTAAATTAGGGAGGATTTTCCAAATGCAATCCTTATTTCTTAAATAGTTTTCTATCCATTTAATCTTAAATATTATATTAGAGGTTTTAAAATCCAGAGCACTCAACCCTCCCTCACCTTGGGTGCTACATATTACCGCTTTTCTTAAATAATGATTTTTATTCCTCCATATGAAGTTAAATAATTTAGTATCAACCATTTTAGTTTCTGACAGAGGAACATCCAAGTCAAGGGAGGTATAAAGTCATCTGGACCTTCAGATTGTGATAAAAGTACACGTCCAGATAAAGATCTCTTAATAACCAGGAGTTAAATCTCTCTCCAATTTTCTCTACAATAGGAGAGATATTTAAAAGTTGGCCCTTTCTTTCTGATCTGTGCTAACTGTAATACCAAGATATGTGATCACATCTTTTACAGGGATATTACATACTGAGTTTAAGTCACATCTTTTTAGCGCAAATAATTCACATTTCCTAATATTCAGAGATAAACCTGATACATGTGTGAAGGCATTAATACACTCAATAGCTTTCCTGACTTCATTATGATCTTTCAAAAAGAAATGTTGCTGTCGTCAGCCAATTGTGAACATTTTCTCTCTTTGTCTTGTATCTGAATACCCCTAAAACTATCCTTATTTATATTAAGTGCCATAACTTGTGACCAATAAAAATAAGAAAGGAGAAATTAAGCATCCTTGTTTAATTCCATGTCTAATGTCGAATCTTTATAAAGTTCCATGGGATAATTTAACAGAGCTGTTACTATTATTGTAAAGTGTCTTAATTACACTGAAAATATTGACCAAAACATTGAAGAGTCTGTTGTGGTAATTTCCTGTATTACTAAGTGAAAGGAGAGTTTACAAACCACACACAAGTCAGAGTTATACTTTAAAACTTAATATTTTAATAATATGAGCTTCAACATAGCCCTGTGACTCTCATATCAATTCAGTGTCTATAAATGAATTCAACATAATGGCAACAGATATTTTATAGCAAAGATCCACCCCTCTCAACTCACAATGATGAACCACAGGTCTTAGGAAAACTGCACAAAAGAAGACTTTTACTTGAGAGAGGAGTATCCCATAGCCAGAGAGCATTAGCTACAAATTATTGTCCAGTTTGCTCTCTTAGACGAGGTTCTACTTCTCGTTCTTGTTACTTCCTATTACCAAAACATTACCTCATCCAATGGCATATATCAATTGTCAATTTGAGATACCCCAATCTCAAATACAACCCCTCCTGGACAAGCTCACGGAGAGGAGTGAGCCTCTAGGTCATATACCATGAAAGACAAGTTTTCGACATCAGAGGGGACATACAATGGTTCCAGACACTGACATACTCCTCCCCCCAATGGGAAAAGTAGGGAGTGACTGGAGTACAGACATTGTGGAGCCAAGATATAATTGGTTCCCCCTCAATCATCCCTTCACATGGTTTAAAAGATACATTCACATATGAAGACAAGCCTGACCTCTCCCCTCTCTGGTCCCCAAGTGACTTTCCCACATAAGCATATTTATGAAAGTAGATAAAACATCTTATTTGTTACCTAACTCATTCTGATTCTGCTACGACAAGTCTCAAAAAGAAAACAATGTTCAACTGTATCAAATGCCTTGTAAGTCTACAAATAAAATAAAGTTATCTTCCATAATGTGCTCATTGTAGTCTATCAAGTCCAATACTAGTCGAATATTATTCCATATATGTCTGCCCTTCACAAAACCAGACTGGGTATCATCAATGATTTGGTCAAGACCTTTAAGTCTTTCTGTAAAGATGGATGCAAGTAGCTTTCCATCATTGTTCATTAATGTGATTGGTTTCCAATTTTCTAACATCATAGAATCTTTGTTTGGTTTGGGTATTACAGAAATTAGGCCTTGTGTCATAGAAACAGGCAGGATCCCTAAATCAATTGCCTCCTTAAAAACATTAAATATAAATTCAGTAATATCCTCCTGAAAATATTTATAGAATTCACTGATAATGCCCTCATTCCCTGGAGATTTGTTCTCTTTTAACTTGCAGATATCTTTTTATTTCATTGATAGAAATAATTTAATCACAAGACTTTTGGAAGTCTTCATCTGTGAATTTTGCACAGTCTCTGACAGAGTCTAGAAAGTCAGATATGTCACTAGTAGGACAGGCATTACTGGTATAAAGATTACCATAGAATTATGATATTTTGAAATATCTTTGGGGTTTTAGTTTTCTTTGCCATCTATATTAAGCTTATGAATATATGTATATTCAGAATTTTTTCGTTCTAAATTGTGAAAGTATTTAGCATTTTTTTCCACCTTCCTCCAACCATCTCCTTCTTGATCTAACAAATGTCGCGTTTGCTTTCTCTTCATACATTCAGTCCATTTCTAGTTGTAAAGAGAAAAACTGACTCTTTCCTTCTTCAAGGTCCTCCATAGAGATTAGAGAAAGTATTTCCTAAACAAGTTTATCTTCCCTCAATCTTTTAAGTTCAGCAATTTCTTTACCTCTCTTCATGGCTGTTTGTCTTATTTCATACTTAATTAATTCCCAATATTTCCCATAAGACTTAAATAGTTGGTCTTTCCTCCAATTGTCTTGTATAATATCTTTGGCATCCATCTTGAAATTAGCATCTTCCAACAGTCTACTACTGAGTTCCAATAACTCCCGATTCGGTTTAACTTCAGATCCATTCATATTTAAAGATAACAATATAACTTTATGATCAGTAAGAATTGATGGTTCAATTGATACCTTGACTACAGAATTATCTAATGAATTAGAAATTATGTCAATTCTCGACATGTCCTTGTTACTCCAAGTGAATTCCTTTTTATCAGGATCTCCAAATATCTACTAATCCAAGACATAGGTTATTAAACTCAGGATTAACAATGCTGGATCTGTTAGGAGGGAGATATCTGACAATCATCACATTAGATACAGAAATAAAATCTCCACCTGAGATCATTTTGATATCCTGAAATACACCTATAACTGTATTAATCACTTCATCAAATTCTAAAAATAACATCTTGTTGTTTTGTTTGTTGTTGGATGCATAAATATTCCCTAATAAAAACAGTTCACTGTTGAAATTTACTGTTAAAATGAATCAATGTCCAGAGTGGTGAGTCTTACTACTGATGACCTTCCCTTTAAATGCACCTCTTAAAACTGCTACACCTGCAGAGTGGTGAGTCTTACTACTGATGACCTTCCCTTTAAATGCACATCTTAAAACTGCTACACCTGCAGAGTGGTTGTTGCCATATGATAACCAGATATCGTTTACCCCATTGATTTTTCCAAAAAGATAGATCAGAAGAACAAGCATGAGTCTCTTGTAAAAAGTAAAAGTCTGCATTAAACCGTTTGCAATACAGGAAAATAGCCTTACGCTTGAGTAAATTATGCATATACATAAACTTCAACTAACAACCTTGTTATGCTAATATAAGCTTTTCCTAATAATATGTAACTCAAAAGGATGTCCATCCCATTATTAACCTCTCCAACAAAAAAACGAACAAATGTTGGTCATAAAGTTATTAAAGTTTTCTTAGTCCCACAAGGAGGAGACATTGTGTAGACTTTACAATAAGCAGTTATTCACCTATAGTTAGTGTTTAGTGTACCAGTATTCAGGTCAGCCTTTTCTCATTCAAGTGCTTGTGTACATTTTTTATAATAAAAGGCTGCTTTTCACCTGGCAATCAGTTTTTTGCCTGACAGTTCTGTCCGATTTAGACTCTGTCTCTCTCTCAAATGTTCTGGTTTGGCCGCATTTATTTCCCATCGATGATCACTCCTGCACTGATAAAAAAATCAGTTTTCACGGCCTTTCTAGCTGCAGCCACCATTGGCCAGTTTCTCTCTTCACTTTGTCTGCTGAGGTCAGATCCTCCGTGAACCTCAATTTTTGCTTGATGAGGAATTCTTCGCTTGCCTCCAGAGAAGATCCCATGTAGATCGGTTGTTGAACCGGATGATGGTTGTCCTCGGTCTCTTGTCTTGATCCTTGAGTCTTCCCAAACGATGGACGATGTCTACATTTTCCTGAAGTTTGGCTTTTGATTCGGGAATGACAGCACCACAGATGTCATCAACTCTGCATTTGATGTCATCACCCACCTGCTCTGGAATTCCATGGAGCCTCAGGTTCCACCTGCGCTGGTATCTCTCCGCCTCATTCACCTTTTGCTTGAGTTCAGCCACCTTCTTTTCATTTTCCTGGCAGATAACTTCCACTTTCTTCATGTCACTTTTGAGGGTTTTCACTTCTCCAAAGATAAAGTCAGATTTTTTAATGGTCTCAATTTATTGTATTCTCCCTAACCATGACCTCCAAGCCATTTGCCCTTTCATCTATCTTTGCTGTCAACAGCATTACAATATTGTTTTGCATCTCAAGAAGTGACATACTCTCTTGGCCTCATCTTTTTCCCCTGGGGCTTGACTGGAGTGCCGGGGTCAAAAAAGGGTTGTCTCCGACTAAGACAAATTTAAGCCACGTTCATGAAAGCTACATAAAATGTCCTAGTTTAACTGGTACACATTAAGGCCTACTCCTGGCTTAATCTAAACCCTGTCTGCTCAAAATTTGAAATGACTTTCTCTCCTCCAATTATTCCCACAATGTGATCGTATACAAAATGTCAGCAAGGTTTGAAATTGTCTTAGTCAAACATATTTGTTTGGGCTTCTTGAGGTCAATTTGTATTCTACAAATTATTTGTAATTATGTTCTGGCCCTCCGACCATCTGCTCAAGAAGAAAAATGGCCCACGGCTGAATCTAGTTGATTATCCCTGGCCTACATGATTAGATTATTATGGACAAAAGAGCATAACAATTTGTATTTGTCAGAGGGTAGCCAAGCATTGATGATCATGTCACCAGAATAAGACACTCAATATTTATTGGAAAGGAGCATCAAGCTCATTACCTTGAATTTTCACCACCCTGTGAAGTTCATCACAACTTATTTCCTCTGTAGCCTAATAAACTGCATGCTTACCTTACAAGTCATAGTGGCAGGACCACACATGTCATCGCGTGACTCTAAAAGTACTTCGATATGGTTATTATATCAATATTTGCGCATAAAAGCGTCCGACATTTATTGCATAATACATTTTACCGATATAAAGACCCCACTTGGTCAATAATTTTTATATGACGTGCTTTACACACAAAAAGTTTGGATGGAAACCTGGTTAATGATATAAAAATCGTTGTCATAGATGAATAGTGTAAACATTTAATTATATTTGCCGACACGGTCAAATTTTGGCACCAGTAGAGTGCCTATCAAGTAGCTATCAAGCTATATAAACCACGACCCCTCCGCAAACACTCCAATGTTGGTTACAAGGCGGCACTTATTTAAATTAAGCGAATATCATGCTACCATTGGTGCATTAAAATAAGCGTTAGGGTGGTGTTCGATGGGGTTGAGGTCAGGGCTCTGTGCAGGCCAATCAAGTTCCTCCAAACCATTTCTGTATGGACCTTGCTTTGTGCACAGGGGCATTGTCATGTTCAAACAGGAAAGGACCTTCCCCAAACTGTTGCCACGAAGTTAGAAGCACATGATCATCTAGAATGTCATTGTATGCTGTAGTGTTAAGGTTTCCCTTCACTGGAACTAAGGGGACTAGCCCAAACCATGTAAAAAACAGCCCTAGGCCATTATTTCTCCACCACCAAACTTGACACTAAGCATTGGGGCAGGTAGCGTTCTCCTGTCATCCGCCAAACCTAGATTCGTCCATCGGACTGCCAGATGGTGAATCACGCTTCACCACTCCAGAAAAACACCTTTTCAATGCTCCAGAGTCCAATTGCGGCGAGCTTTACACTTCAGACGACGCTTGGTATTGCACATGGTGATCTTAGGCTTGTGTGTATGCGGCTGCTTGGCCATGGAAACCCATTTCATGACGCTCCCGCAAAACAGTTTGTGCGGACATTCCTTCCAGAGGCAGTTTGGAACTCTGTAGTGAGTGTTGCAACAGGGGAGAGACAATCTTTACGCTCTCACTCGGTGGTCCCGTTTTGTGAGCTTGTGTGGCCTACCACTTCGCAGCCGAGCTGTTGTTTCTCCAAGACATTTCCACTTCACAATAACAGCAATTACAATTGACCGAGTAGCTCTAGACAAACTGACTTGTTGGAGAATGTGGAACCCTATGACAGTGCCCCGTTGAAAGTAACTGAGCTCTTCAGTAAGGCCATTCTACTGTGAATGTTTGTCTATGGAGATTGAATGGCTGTGTGCTCGATTTTAAACACCTGTCAGCAACAGGTGTGGCTGAAATAGCCAAATCCACATATACTTGTGTGTGTATATATAGTCTGTAAAAGAGTGACAAAATTACAAAAATCAATGGAGGCCCCCCTGGAGGTCAGGGCCCCTGGCTCAACTACCTTACCTAGCAATCTTAAAATGTTTTGCTGACCTGACATGGGCTTATTGAGCGACTGTCATAAGTGGGAAACTACTGATACACAACAAAATGTCAAAATTGCACCTGGTGTATTATACTTTTCAAAAGTGAGTCGAGACCCGACAGTTCCTTGAAAAAGAAAAGGGCAGCGCGTAGTCTGCCTATAGGAAGAGGCAGCTCCGAGTCTGTCGTACCTGCTGCACAAACATTTTTGGGGAATAATCTTCAAATTAACACTAATAATAATAATTCAACAAATGGAATCAAATCTACTCAGTTAAGCCAATGTAAAGGTGTGTGAACCAAAGTCAAAGTATAACACTGGCCAAAGCTGTTGTCACACTGAAATAAACCCAACTTCATGAGGGAAGCACACATGGAAAGTATGAAAAACATTTAAAAATAAAACTTTATTTTAACAAGTGTTGTGTGTCTGAACATCATTTTAAACAACTTATTCATCTCTGCTTTCCTCAGCTGGTCGAACTGAAAACTAATACAGCGCCTCCTAGACAGTTCTGGAAAGGTCAATGTTGAACCCCTAATTGATCCCCCTTATTGTGTAAAATAAACCTTAGGTTATATTTACATTTAGATTTTTTTGTTGCATTAAACAAAATATTTGTTGTTGAAAAATAGATTTCCCTTCTTCATAATGTCTCTAATTGGTCGCTGAAGCAGCGTTTCACAAACTGAGTTCATAATATTATAAAATTTAGCCAGTATTCAACGTGTTGTCTATTTATCCATCTTGATTCGATGGCAGAAGACAAACAACTTAAAACAAACAAGTATTGTATAAATCTGAATTGGTAACAGAATTGAACCAGTGAGTTGAATCGTTGACAGTTGTCAATGAGATTTCATGACATCATACAGGGGAAGTACCTAAAAATCAGCACTTATACAATGGATGGGATACTGTTGGTTTAAGACAGCTATAAAAACAATAGAACCTAGAGTGTATAAAACACCTGTCCATTTAAAACAACAGTGTCTAAAGTGCCACAAATAACTATCCTGGTGGATTTATGTATGGTGTGTGGTAATTAGACCCAGGGAGGTCCTGGTCCTGGAGCTGCCCAGGGACTCCGGGCAGGGCTGTGGCCCAAGTAGGCTCCTCTGTAGTGGGGAGGGCTGGGAGGTAAGGCTGGGCCGTGCCGGGGGGACAGAAAGCCTTCATGTCCTGGAAAGAAGGGCTGAGGGTGGCAGGGTCTAGACACCATAACAAATGGGGGGCTGGGGAGCCTTCTGTACTCCTGTGACTGCACGCCCCTCATCTTCATGGGGAAGGGGCCAGAGTGGGGATTGGGTCCAATCCCCTGGGGCATTGTATTGTGGGGGTACGGGAGGACCTGGGGTGTAAACTCGTCAGGGTTAGAGTGAACGAAGTGCGGGCCAGGGGTGGTTCTAAACCAATCAGAAACCACTTGGTAGGGGTCACAGTTTATTCTGTGGCCGTCTGGGAATGGCAGGTAGGAGCCAGGGTCAGTCTCATACTCCTGCGGACCTGATCTATAGGTGTCAGGGGTCAGCTGTGTGCCTCCATAGGCCCATGCTTCTCTGTACTCAGCCTCACATAACTGCACCTGCTGCATGGCTGCTAGGTCACCCATACGACTGCTCATCTCTTCTCGGTGAAGGGCTGGCCCTGCCTGATCTCTATGAATGGCTATGTCATGTCTGAGATCTGCTGTGTCAACCATATGAAGCCCTACAGCGCCCCTATGAGTTCCTGTGAACCCTTGCGCCTGGTGCCATTGTGGAGGCTGGCCTTGCAAATACTGTTGGTGGTAAAAGTCTGAGTTCTCCTCCCTCTCTCCATCCTTTCCTTCCTCTCTCTCCCCCACCATGACCTCCACGATGAGCCCAACTCCATTCTGAATTTCAGTTCTGCATCGCTCCTCTTCCTCCATCAACTGACGGTCAGTTAGCTCCTCTCCTGTAGCATACCAACGGTCAGTTGTCACTTCTGTTGTAAAAGACTGATTGTCAGTTGATCGTTCTCCTGTTTGGTACATTTTGTCAGTTGACCTGCTTCCTGTGGAAAACCCACTGTCTGTTATCCTCTCTCCAGTAGAGTAAAGACTGTCAGTTGTCCTGTCATCCTCTGCAAGCCTCTGTGCCCCAGAATGACACTCATTCCCCCTCTCCTCCTCCTGTTCTTCTTCCATTAGAGGAGTGCCTGTCAAGCTCTCCTTCAAGAGACGGCCGGTAGTGAAGAGAATCGGCCCGGCAACAGACGCCGTGTCAGTGATGTCTCTGGCACAGGCTAGACCGGGGTAAATACTGCCTTGTCGGTTGTTCTGCCCCACTCGGACATGGAAATTTGTGTCAGTGAGTCGGTTATTTTCTGAATACAGAGGGTCAGTTCGGTCCTGCTCTCTTCTGAGGTAAACCAGGTCAGTACTGTTTTGCTCTTTGACAGAGTAGAGACCGTCAGTTGTGTTTTTCTCTCTGCCATCGTACAAAGCATAGTCGGTGAACCTCTGTTCCCCTCCGAGATACAGACGGTCTTTCTCTGTGTCCTCGTCTCCCATAGTCAGCTGCTGATCAGGTATGGCTGGGCTCAGTCTCATAGTCGAAGTGTGTGCATGTCCCGGAGTGTGTCTCAGTCCCGGAGTGTGTGTATTTTCATGTGTGTTTCCGAGTCCTGCGGCAACTGAGTTTCCCAGCTGGCCAAGCAAACGTGAGGGAGCGGGAGAGCGTTGGAATGAGGCATCTACGGTGGGGGAGTGAAGGGGTGAGGCATGTCTGAGGGAGGAGGGGGAGGTTTCCAGGCTGAAGGAGTTCCTCTCCAACAGCCAGGGGCCGTCCGTCATAGATAGACTGACCTTGAACACCGGCTCACAGCGAATCAGCTTTGCAGGAACCACCTGCAGTCCCGCCCCCTTCCCCTCAGGCCCGCCCAGAGACGTCTGATTTCCAGCTGTGACATTTGGGGTCGGGGAAAGAGAGGGGTCATGCTGCCATGATGAGGCAGGACGCTTCAGTGAAGCACCTTAAGTGAGAGACAAAAGGAGACGAAGAGAGCGAGGGAGAGAGAAAGAGGCAACGAGAGAGAGAAAGACACTCACAAAGAAGAGGAGTGATAAATGTTAGTAAAAAGTTAGATACATTTTTCTATAGGCAAAATAAAGAAAACACACAATGTGTGTAGCAGGGAATGATTCAGGGGACGTAAATCATAAAAAAATAATTAAAGGGCCAGTGCCGTCAAAAATGTGACTTTCCTGCGTTTTATGTACATTTCCACACTAGGAGTTATGATAATGTGAAACTACTGTGAAAATTATGATAATGCCCTTTTAGTGCAAGAGCTGTTTGAAAAGACCGCCTGTCATTTCAGCCTGTTTTGGTGGAATGTAGTTTTGGACTGCCTGGTGACATCACCATCCGGTAAATTAGTTAATAGACCAATAAGAAAGAGTTCCAAACCAGTCTGCCAATAACAGCTAGTTTTCATTTTTTCCCCCTCCCCCACTTAGACAGTCCTAGCAAAATGACTGCTCTTGCTTGAGAAATTGCTCTTGCCAAGAAGCTATTTTTGTATATTTTTTTCAATATTGATTGAAAACAAAATCACAGGAAGGTACTTAATTGTTATCCAGAAATTATTTGACATGGGGATGAAAACAGCTGCATTGGGCCTTTAAACTAACTGTCAAAAGGTTATTTCCAACACAGTGGTACCCAATGTCTTAAACCACCCATTAACAAAGTTGGCGCATCATCCCATGAGGTCATACACTCACCAACCAGTGGTTTGCTTCCATGGAGAAACTCCTCCTCCTCCAAAGAACTAAGCCGTGATTGGATAGAGACACTCTGCTGCAACACAGGGGACTTCTCCGATTGGCTAGATGAGTTCCGACTCTGGGTGGTCGGACTCCTCCATAGTACGGTTCGGTTGTCAAGCTGGACAACAGGCCTCTCTGGTTGGACGGAGAGCCTCAGAGGCGATATCACGGTTCTCTGTGACTGGATGGTAAGATACTCCGACTGGACTGATTGCTTCACTGATTGGCTCTGAAGATCTCTCTGCTCCCTCCCAGTCCTGATGGCATGCAAGAGGATGAGAGCTGGAGGAGAGAGAACGATAGATCCGGGGAGGGGTACAGCATGAGTGACGCCGACTGGTACAAAGAGAAGATAAACTGATGGATGAAGGAGAAGAGAGGATATGGACTGACCATGACTCTCGCTGTGTGTTGTCATATCATCATACATGGCAGCATCCAACTTCAGCACCTAACAGAAAGACAGGACAGAGGAGATTTGCACGCACACACACACACACACACACCACCCCAGCATGCACAGACACACATACCTGTACGTCCCCGGTTCCTTCTCTCTTCTCTAGTATTTGAGCCATCTCCATAAGAGGCCGGGCCAGCTTGGACAGGTCAGGAGGACTCTGCTTCCACTCTGACACAAAGTGAGGGTGATGGACTTTCTATACAAAGCCAGCCACAGGAGAGAGGAAACACACAAGTGGTATAAATGCAGCGGTTGTAGGTCAGTGATTGTGTAGAGCAGTGTTTCGCATTGCCCAACAGGGTGCGCATTTATGTTTTTGTCCTAGCACTAAAACACCAGATTTTAAAAATACTCATCAAGCCCTTGATAAGAATGTGGTGTGTTAATGCTAGGGCACAAAAAACAATGCACCCATTTGTGTCCCTGGGACCAGGATTGAGAAACCCTGGTGTAAAGAGGTGTGGTTTAACCGTACAGGTATTACAATAAGACATCAGAATCATTAAGTAGCTTGTGAGTAAAGAGCTCAGATCCAGAAACACACATCCCACACTCACAATGTAGTTGTATCGGTGGAGACTCCCCATGATGTGGCTCCTGACATCAGCCTTACTGAGACGACACACACACACCTCACACAGGTACACCGCCTCAGAGTCCCTGCCGAGTGTCACACACTCTGTCACACAGCCCAGACCTAAAAACACACACACACGTGAAGTACACACAGGTCTAAAGTACACACATTGGTCTAAAACACAGACGTATCATTTACAAAAACACAGAGTTGTTCCTGACCGATTATGGGCTGCAGTCTGTTCTTGTTGTTCAGATACACCCTAAGGGAGTTGGACAGCAGGCTCTGGCCACACACAGCTACATGAGGATGAGAGAATGAATGAAAGACAATGAAAGGAAGAAAGAGAGGATGCCGAATGGATGAATGAGGATGAATAAAGAGCTGATAACCCATTGCCTACCATTGTGTGCTCCTCCAGGCTGCATAGTGGCAGACCTCAGGTGTCAAACACCCTAACAACCGAGAAAGAGTGAGAGAAAAAAAAGTGACAGAGTAGATGGAGAAACAGAGAGAGGGAGGCAGGGGGGGGGGGACACTGTGTGCAAACACCACAAGGTGGCTCAACAACACCAGTCACTGCAAATACGGGGCTGCAAGGGACAGAAGCAGATATCAGCTGTTTTTTAAATAATATCGAGATAATGCATTATCTAGCTGCTATACCACACTCTACATCTGTCAGTTTGACTTTACAGCACCCACTTGAGTCAAGACTCAATCTCATTTTGCCATGCTCGATTGACAATTGGCATTGATCCCAATCAATTCCATAAAATAGACTCCTGCTCACGTTTAACGGTGCAATGTTTCACAATATCATATTTCACACAGTTTGACCATACAAATATATTGCCAAATCCATTCTTACCAACACAAGACTATCAGTCTCACCATTCGTCTTTGTTGATGATGCACGAGTATGTGAAAGGTGATGTAGCCGATTGACTGGTGTCACCAAGGTGTGCTAATAAAAAGTCAAATATAACTCAACTACAGGACTCGATCTATATTTGCGAGATAGAAGAACATACAAATCCTTAATGTAGATATAATAATTAATCTCGGCGGGAACAGAGCGCAATGTGCTAAAATTGAAGAATAGGTCAGTAACAACTTGAATGTGGTCACTGGCCAGTCTGGCTAACGCGTCAGCAATATTTTCTTCCAAATGGTTGAGCAAAACGAAAGTGGCTTGCCAATAGCCAAGAAACAAAACTGGAGTGTCAGGATAAAAACATTCGACAAGCTACCAAATCAAGGCTCGTATGAAAACTGAAGTATAAATGTCACTCTCGCCAAGCTATCGTTAACAATCAAATGTGTGCGAATGAAACTCCGACAGAACTTAAATTACATTAACGCTAGCTAGCCAGCAAGCAACTAGCTAGCCAGCAAGTTAAAAAAAGTTATCCATATGGCTAATTAACATATAACAATAGAATGACCTACCGGTCTGTACTCCACGTCAGGGGAAATGGTGTGTTTGATCTGTCTTTCTGAAATACATTTTTAAAAGAGATTAGTGACACGGATTATCAACTCGACGACCGCACAGCGTAAAGCATGAGGTCAGATACAGCGGGAGAAACTCAAGAGTGCGGAACCAAAGAGAGGTGAGGAATTTATTACAGCCTGTTAATCGCACGTCTTCCTTTCGTAAATCAGAGTTTGAGCGGTAATAAAAATGATTATAATTGAATGGGTCAAAATGATACACAATAAAACTAAATTATCTAGTTTACTTTCATCTCCACAGGAAATCTTTGAAGAACAATGTGAGAGCTCAAAAAGTGTACATTATATTGTCCTGCATGACATTTTGGTAAAGGGTTTGTTGTTGCAACAGGAAATCACACTTAGATACCGACATCCTGTGTATCTGCATTTTGGGGGTATACTTAGAAAAACAGTATTATGCTTCAAATTTAGGAAAGCAGAGTATGTTAAAGGGACAGTGTTCTCTACCGAGAGAGATAGCATGTGCATCCTTAGAAACACACATAAATCATTATACAAGTACACCCGTAAAACATTGGGCCACCTAGAGCTCTGTAGTGTTGGGGACTTTCCAAGAATGGGCCTTTCCTTGTGATAAGACATGGTTTGCTGACAGGTCCCCCTTGTGTGATTGAATGTGCATACACCACAGCACTTAGACACAAGTAGAAAGATGAGTAAACAAAGTCACGAGAGATGGATACATCAAATCTAATTTTATTTGTCACATGCTTCATAAACAACAGGTGTGGACTAACATTAAAATGCTTACTTTCTATCCCTTCCCAACAATGCAGAGAGAAAGAAAATAACTCAAAGAAATGTAAAACACATAATAAGAGAAACACAGTGAGTAATGTCAACTTGGCTATATCCAAGGGGTATCAGGTAGATATGTACAGTACCTTCAGAAAGTATTCACACCCCTTTACTTTATCCACATTTTGTTGTGTTACATTGAATTTAAAATGGATTGAATGTAGATTTGTTTTGCCACTGGCCTCTACACAATATCCCATAATGTCAAGGTGGAATTGTGTTTTTCTAAATTTTTACTAATTATAAATGAAAAGGTGACATGTCTTGAGTCAATAACTATTCAACCTCTGTCATGGCAAGCCTAAATATAATAATAATAATAGTTGCTTAACAAGTCACATACGTTGCATGGATTCGCTCTTTGTGGAATATGTGTTTAACAGGATTTTTGAATAACTACTGTCGTGGTAATATTCGTCCAATAATATTTTTCAGATACCGGAACTTGTAAATTCAAATAGACTTTATTACAAAGTAACAAGCCGAGCTGGCCCATGGACCAACTGATCTTCCCAGTCTTAGCACACTAATTTTATACAGTTTCATCCTTACATAACATACATAGTCACTCCTCTTTATGTAAATGATTAATAGCCTTTCGCCACCATTATCTTTCAGTCTCACTTCTGACTTGTTTACGCCCACTTCTGATTTATTTACGCCCATCTTAGATTATATTGGTGGCGTCACCATAGTATCAATACAACAAATAATACACATGTTCCTAATACAGGTGCATGTCTAATTGTACTTAATTAATACACACAAACCTTCCTAATACATGTGCATGTCTAATGGTGCCTAAAACTGATTAACCAATGTGCCTGTCCAATGGCCTTCACAAGACCAGGCATGACCCAGAATGGCTAGGCCTGTGTTGATCCAGCTTTGCACAATCACATGGATTCTGCTAACACGTCTAATGGTTAACCCTATATTGATTCTGCTTACTACTCTGAGATGCATAACGCATGCACTGGAAAACCCCCACACTACCTCATCTCTGTAGCCCACACATTATCTGTAAGGTCCTTCAGTCAAGCAGGGAATTTCAAACACATATTCAACCACAAAGACCAGGGAGGGTTTCCAATGCCTAGCAAAGAAGGGCACCTATTTGTAGATTGGTAAAGAAAAAAATAAAACAATGCAGTTCAAGAAAGAAAATATTTACTAAATAAACAAAAGTAAAAAATAAAATAAATAGTAACACAATAAAATAACAATATCGAGGCTATATACAGGGGGTACGGGTACTGAGTCAATGTGCAGGGGTACAGGTTAGTCGAGGTAATTTGTATATGTAGGTAGGGGTAAAGTGACTATGCATAGATAAAACAGTGAGGAGCAGCAATGTAAAATCAAAGGGGGGTGTCAATGTAAATAGTCCGGGTGGACATTTGATGAATTGTTCAGCAGTCTTATGTCTTGGGGGTAGATGCTGTTAAGGGGCCTTTTGGAACTAGACTTGGTGCTCCGGTACCGCATGCTGGTAGCAGAGAGAACAGTCTATGACTTGTGTGACTGGAGTCTTTAACAGTTTTTTGGGCCTTCCTCTGACACCGCCAGGTATATAGGTCTTGGATGGCAGGAAGCTTGGCCCCAGTGATGTACTGGGCCGTACGCACTATCCTCTGTAGCGCATTATGGTCGGGAATGCAGAGCAGTTGCCATACCAGGCGGTGATGCAACCCGTGAGGATGCTCTCGATGGTGCAGCTGTGTAACTTTTTGAGGAACTGGGGACCCATGCCAAATCTTTTCAGTCTCCTGAATAAACAAGTCCAGGTGTTAACATTTAGTCACGCAAACATGCTAAATGCAATATGTATTGATAATACATAATACTTTTGGCACCTTTAACTAAAATACTTAGGCAACCCTATGCAAAATGTTTTTTGTTTAATACAATTTTAATGACAGACTTTCAAGCAAAAAGAAAATGGTTCTTTCCTTTCTCTCCCCCTCAAGATGAAAAAGCTCTGAGCTAAGGAAAAATACATAGAAACGGTTAAAAAACTATCAATAAGGTAACCTTTATTTTATACAAAAATATAAAAGTAAAAACAGTCAAAATTTAAACAGTAATACAAAATCTAAAAACTACTTTGGTAAAAAAATAAAAAGACTCGAAAGCATTATAGCAAAACAGGGTTTCCCAACTAGCGGCCCGCGGGTGGTTTTATTTAGCCCCCCCAAGCTTTCTGAGCAATTTTCTTTAGGTGTTCCGTCAATGGGACAGTTGTAAATCATGTAGCGACATTTGTTATGATCGCACATTTTAGAGAAACAACAAATGTCGGAACATATATGTGTCTTATATCGGCTGAAAGCTTAAATTTTTGTTAATATAACTTCACTGTCCAATTTACAGTAGCTATTACTGCTAAAAAATGCCATGCTATTGTTTGAGGAGAGCTCCTAACAACAAAACACTTTTTTCACAGCGATAGGTTTGATAAATTCACCTCTGAAGGTGAAATGTGTACTTACATTTTGAAATCTTGCTCTGACTTATCTCTGGGACCCTTGGGGTGATAACATGAAGTGTCGTTTTGTTAGATCAATCATCCCTTTTCATATCCTAAAAGGTCCATATAGCATGATCCATTTTGTATTTCCACCCGTTCAATTTGCAAAGAAAGGAATCTGTGAAAATCTAACCCTAAACGTTGTTTCAACCAGTCAAATTACGTTCGGATTTATACAGAGTTATGAAGTTATGAAAACTGTGTGTTTTGCAAATGTTGAACTTACAATATGGCTACTAATACTGGAAAATCTAAATTAAAGTCCAAGTATACAGATTTGACGATATTCTTGCAGAGAAATGTAATCCTTCTAGATTTTCCCAAATGTACCTGGGTCACTTCACACTAAATGTCATGTAGCTTGCTCATACTTAAAGTTATCAGTCTGAAACTTTGCACAAACACTGCTGCCCTTTTGTGGACACCATCGGAATTACAAACAGAGTGATGGCTAGATATGGGACCTTTCTGTTACATTTCAAAGATGGTGGTAGAAGAAAAATACAAAAAAAGCGGTTGGGTTTTTTCTTTGTATTTTCTTCTACCAGATCTATTGTGTTATATTCTCCTACATTCAATTCACATTTCCATAAACGTCCAAGTATTTCCTTTCAAATGATACCAAGAATATGCATATCCTTGCTTCAGGGCTGAGCTACAGGCAGTTAGTTTTGGATATGTCATTTTAGGCGAAAATTGAAAAAAGGGGGCTGTCCCTAACTAAGGACCCACCCTCGGGACGGTTGAGCTATGTGCGCTAATGTGATTAGCATGACGTTGTAAGTAACAAGAACATTTCCCAGGACATAGACATATCTGATATCAAATCAAATTTATTTATATAGCCCTTCGTACATCAGCTGATATCTCAAAGTGCTGTACAGAAACCCAGCCTAAAACCCCAAACAGCAAGCAATGTAGGTGTTGAAGCACATTGGCTAGGAAAAACTCCCTAGAAAGGCCAAAACCTAGGAAGAAATGTAGAGAGGAACCAGGTTATGAGGGGTGGCCAGTCCTCTTCTGGCTGTGCCGGGTGGAGATTATAACAGAACATGGCCAAGATGTTCAAATGTTCATAAATGACCAGCATGGTCAAATAATAGGTCTGAGACAGGTAGCACGTCCGGTGAACAGGTCAGGATTCCATAGCCGCAGGCAGAACAGTTGAAACTGGAGCAGCAGCACGGCCAGGTGGACTGGGGACAGCAAGGAGTCATCATGCCAGGTAGTCCTGAGGCATGGTCCTCGGGCTCAGGTTCTCAGAGAGAGAGAAAGAAAGAGAGAATTAGAGAGAGCATACTTAAATTCACACAGGACACCGGATAAGACAGGAGAAGTACTCCAGATATAACAAACTGACCCTAGCCCCCCGACACATATTATATTGGCAGAAAGCTTAAATTCTTGTTAATCTAACTGCACTGTCCAATTTACAGTAGCTGCTACAGTGAAATAATACCATGCTATTGTTTGAGGAGAGTGCACAGTTATGAACTTGAAAAGTTATTAATAAACCAAATAGGCACATTTGGACAGTCTTAATACAACATTTTTAACAGAAATTCAATGGTTCATTGGATCAGTCTGAAACTTTGCATATACACTTCTGTCATCTAGTGGCCAAAATCTAAATTGTGCCTGGTCTGGAAATACATTATGGCCTTTCTCTTGCATTATCTTTTACCATATCTAATGTTTTTTTTTCTTTTACATTAATTGAACATTTCCACAAACTTCAAAGTGTTTCCTTTCAAATGGTATCAAGAATATGCATATCCTTGCTTCAGGTCCTGAGCTACAGGCAGTTAGATTAGGGTATGTCCTTTTAGGCGAAAATGTAAAAAAGGGGTGGATCCTTTAGAGGTTTAAATGATAATAATAATAATATAATATAATAATAATAATAATAAATAAATGATCACAGTGGAAGCGCTGTCTCACATGGGGGTGAGGTAACATGGACATTAGACTCATAGGATCGCACGCTGTGACTAGTTTGTTTTCAAGGCTGAGAAGCCTTTATCAGGCCTCTTCGGACGGAGGACAAGGAATAACCGACAGCTGTGAAATAGGCAGGTCCGGGTTGAGAGCTGATCCACAAGAGGAGCAATATTGCAGGTTTTAACAAGGTCAAGATGGGGGCACACAGAATTCTCGGAGGAAGATAATTCAGTGTCAATATCAAAATTCATGGTGAGAATACCTGGGCCCGAATTCATAAATAGATCATATTTATTGATCATTAAAATACTAGAACACTGCTTCTCTGAGATGGTCTATGAATACGGGCCCAGTTGTATCCTGTTTGGAAGACTTAACACAAATAACATTACGTTTAAGGTTGTGGGGATGACAGGTAACTGACAAAATAAAGGAAATACTTGAGGAAACGAGGGATACAAAGTGTATTGAAAGCAGGTAATTTCCTGAGTTAATTAAGCAATTCACATCTCATCATCCTTAGGGTCATGAATAAAATGCCCATTTGCCACTGGAGTACCACACACCCCTCAAAGCCCGCAAGGCGGGGGGGCCACAGCCACTGGGGGCCCCCAATCCAAACATATATATAAAAAAAATAACCTTTTAAAAACTGAATTTCTCGTTGAAGAATGGTGTCGCATTCCTCCAATAGAGTTCCAGACACCTGTAGATTATATGGCAAGACGCTTTAAAGCTGTGCTGGTGGCTCGTGGTGGCCCAATGCCCTATTAAGACGATTTGTGTTAGTGTTTCCCTTATTTTGGCAGTATTGTGAATGTTCCAGTACCTTGAGAATTTTCCAGTATCTGTACTGTTTTCTTAAAAGTAGTAAGCAGAATCGATATAGGGTTAACCATGTGTAAACAGAACCAATATGAATGTACAAGCTGAATCAATACAGGCTTAACCGTTACGTGTCATGCCTGGACTTATGAAGGCCATTGGATACGCACATTGATCATTTAAAGGCACCACTAGACATGCACCTGTATTAGAAACATGTATTGTTTTTTGTATTGGTACTATGGGGACACCACCAATATAATCTAAGATGAGCATAAATAAGTCAGAAGTGAGACTGAAAGATAATGGTGGCGAAAGGATAAAGGTTATTAAACATTTACAGTTGAAGTCAGAAGTTTACATATACCTTAGCCAAATACATTTAAACTCAGTTTTTCACAATTCCTGACATTTAATCCTAGTAAAAATTCCCAGTCTAAGGTCAGTTATGATCACCACTTTATTTTAAGAATGTGAAATGTCAGAATAATAGTAGAAAGTGATTTATTTCAGCTTTTATTTATTTCATCACATTCCTAGTGGGTCAGAAGTTTACATACACTCAATTAGTATTTGGTAGCATTGCCTTTCAATTGTTTAACTTGAGTCAAGCATGTCAGTAGCCTTCCACAAGCTTCCCACAATAAGTTGGGTGAATTTTGGCCCATTCCTCCTAACAGAGCTGGTGTAACTGAGTCAGATTTGTAGGCCTCCTTGCTCGCACACGCTTTTCAGTTCTGCCCACACATTTTCTATAGGATTGAGGTCAGGGCTTTGTGATGGCCACTCCAATACCTTGACTTTGTTGTCCTTAAGCCCTTTTGCCACAACTTTGGAAGTATGCTTTGGGTCATTGTCCATTTGGAAGACCCATTTGCGACCATGCTTTACCTTCCTGACTGATGTCTTGAGATGTTGCTTCAATATATCCACTTAATTTCCCTGCCTCATGATTCCATCTATTTTGTGAAGTGCACCAGTCCCTCCTGCAGCAAAGCACCACCACAACATGATGCTGCCACCCCCGTGCTTCACGTTTGGGATGTTCTTCAGCTTGCCAGCCTCCCCCTTTTTCCTCCAAACATAACGATGGTTATTATGGCCAAACAGTTCTATTTTTGCTTCATCAGACCAGAGGACATTTCTCCAAAAAGTAAGATCTTTGTCCCCATGTGCAGTTGCAAACCGTAGTCTGGCTTTTTTTATGGCGGTTTTGGAGCAGCCTTTCAGGTTATGTCGATATAGGACTCGTTTTACTGTGGATATAGATACTTTTGTACCCGTTTCCTCCAGCATCTTCACAAGGTCCTTTGCTGTTGTTCTGGGATTGATTTGCACTTTTCGCACCAAAGTATGTTTATATCTTGGAGACAGAACGTGTCTCCTTCCTGAGCGGTATGACAGCTGCGTGGTCCCATGGTGTTTATACTTGCATACTATTGTTTGTACAGAAGTACCTTCAGGCGTTTGGAAATTGCTCCCAAGGATGAACCAGACGTGTGAAGGTCTACAAATAGTTTTCTGAGGTCTAACTAAATCAGAGGACCGCCCCTGAGTCCAGTTAGGGTCAGACATCCTGGGACAGCCCTCTTCGGCCCTTCCGAATAAAACCCCCACTCGGGTTTTCGATCAGCAGACCGAGCTTACCTCAATTACGAGATGGCTAAAGGTTGCAGACCATGTTTTTCCATTAGGAGGACAAAGGTTGTAGACCATTTCTGAATATTTTAACCATACCACGTGGTTAAACTCTTAGACTATCGATACCGACAGAATAAGAACAAGTCTTTGATATTAATTACTAGTCTTCAGCTAGGAATTCGGTATCATTGAACGCGAAGAATGACAACCGCCGAAACATCCATGCTATAACGAATGTCACTCTGAACAATCCCCTCTAACCACAACCGAGAGAGAGAGAGAGAGAGAGAGAGAGAGAGAGAGAGAGAGAGAGAGAGAGAGAGAGAGAGAGAGAGAGAGAGAGAGAGAGAGAGAGAGAGAGAGAGAGGTGTGATGGACAATTCTACAAAATAATTTCACCTGTGATCAAGACGACACACTGAGTGAGCGTAAATATATATATATATTGATTGCAATTGTTCCCGAATGAGTGAGCGTTTATGTGCAAAGGATTAGCATTTCAATTGTTATAATTATCACTCTGTAGTGTCTTCTTAGTCGACCCCCACTTTCCCTTTTGTCTAACAAGCCGCCATGCCGGTTTAGCCCACTAGGGCACATACTCCTATCATTTCATGTAACCACATTTACCTTGTTTGTTTATGCATTTATGTGAATTACTTAGTTAGTAATAAATAAATGATTTAAGACAATTGATGTGTGGATGACTCATAGTAAAGACTGGGTTTGTGCAGATAACCAACAATTTACGACGTTTGGAATGAGACTAACGTGAGGCAAAGTAAATAATTCATTCATTCGAAGACTAATTGATCAGATAAATTATCTGAAAAGTTATTTTAGGAAATGATAACTTCGTAATCTGAATATCTTTCCTTGGTGCCCCGACTTCCTAGTTAATTAGTTACGTGATTAATCAGTTGATTGCGTAATAACTAATTATAGAGAATCTTTGATAAAAACTATCAGTCTTCAGTTAATGATAGTAAAGACACGACAATAGACAGTGTGCCTTTCCAAATCATGTTTCCAAATCATGTCCAATCAATTGAATTTACCACAGGTGGACTCCAATCAAGTTGTAGAAACATCTCAAGGATGATCAATGGAAACAGTATGCACCTCAGCTCAATTTCAAATCTCATAGCAAAGGGTCTGAATACTTATGTAAATAAGGTATTTCTAAAACCTGTTTTCACTTTGTCATTATGGGGTATTGTGTGTAGATTGATGAGGGAATAAAAATAATTTAATCCATTTTAGAATAAGGCTGAAACGTAACAAAATGTGGAAAAGGGAAAGGGGTCTGAATAGTTTCCAAATGCACTGGTAGGTTGATTGGTAGGTCACGCTATATTTAGATACTTCAAATACTGCCTGAGACACCTTTGCTATTTGACTCTGTACTCAGTAAGTGGTGAAACAGTATTTGTGATGGTGTTCTTTGTTCAGATGCATATGCATGAAACGTACATTATGGAAAACATGTCTCACACTAGGGCTGGGCGATATGGCAAATAAATTATCACGATATCTATATATTTTTTCATTCGACAACGATAATTATCACGATATTAATCAAATAATGTTTAAAAGGTGCATATCTGCTTCAGACTCAAGAATGCCTAATGCCTGAACAAACCACTAGGCAGCGTTGGGCCAGTAACCGAAAGGTTGCTAGATCAAATCCCTGAGCTGACAAGGTAAAATCTGTTGTTTTACTCCTGAAAAAGGGAGTTAACCCACTGTTCCCTGATAGGCCGTCATTGTAAATAATAAGTTGTTCTTAACTGACTTGCCTAGTTAAATAAAGGTTACATTTTTAAAAAATTGTGAGCTACACATAAAATGATACTTTAAGGAAAATTGTTCCATGTTTGCCAGGGAGCACGCACCTGGGGTCAATTACATTGATATGCCACTTGAAACCTTTTTCGACTGTGCTAATTGGTATCATGTCCTTAGCAATGCAATACATAATAGCATTTGTGGTGTCAGTGTCTTTTCGATATTTGCTTGTAGGGCTTAAACGCTGTCAGTGTTGACTGCTTCGGGCAAACGTCCCTAGATTGGCTGGTGCCTGAGGGGCGTTTATCAATACCGTGGCGCAAACTCAAACTTCCTGCATGTTCCAAAGAGTGATTTTGCTTCAGATGTTGAAAAAGGTTTGTCGTATTACCAGACTTTGTAGCCACCTGTCTACGGCACAATTTTCACTGAACATTGCTCTGCTCTTTGTCGGACTTCAAAAAGCCAAACCACTTCCAAATTACTGAAACAGTTTAACCCTTTTCATCAATAATTTCTTAGTTGGAAGCTGCTCCTTCTCAACGGCTATTACTGCCATCGTTTTCGCCTACATCACTCATTTTTCGTGGTTAATAGTGGCTACTCTATCATTCGAGGTACTAAATGGTTTTTAATGGGCGTATACCTCTCCACGTGCATATTGTCACTTCTCTGCACGTTCCTGCTGCTGTCACGACCCTTGTCGTTGGTGGAAGAAGTGGACCAAAGCACAGCGTGGTAAGTGTTGAACAAAACACTTGAACAAAACAACAAAGAGGACAACGAACAGTTCTGTCAGGTGCAGAAAACACAAAACAGAAAATAATCCCCCACAACCACAGGTGGGAAAAGGCTGCCTAAGTATGTGTTGGAGGAAATTATGGTTGAAATGACTAATTATGTATACATTCCAATCAGAACTGACTAGTCCAAATGCTATAATGTACTGTACGTATATGAATTTTCTCTCTTGCTCCCATAGCCTAGTTATATAATGTAGTCAGGAGTTTAGTAACAATGAAGGTCTGTTCCTTAGTTCATTCATTTGTACAATCTCCAGGTGGCAGGGACGGACTATCTCCAGACTGTCTAGAATGCTGATTTACAGTGACTGACCTTGGCTTTAGGAGAGGAGGGAAGGCTCGAGAAACTATAGGGCCTCTACCGGTGTTATGAAGAGATAGAACATTTAGAAAACGCTGACGTCATTTTCAGTTTTTAACCTGTGGAAAAATGTGTATGTGGGAGTACTCTCTTGAATTAAACGCTGTTACCTGACTTTTAAGACCGGGACTCTGTCCATTTCTTATAAAAATATTAGGTCTTACAATCCCTTTAGAATGCATTGAAAGAGTAATAATTCTGATTGGGAGATAATACAGAGGAATTTAGAATTCCACTAACAGTATGATTCTCAATCAGAGACACCGATAGACAGCTGTCCCTGATTGAGAACCATACCCAGCCAAAACATAGAAATACAAAACTTAGAAATAAAGAACTTGGAATGCCCACCCAAATCACACCCTGACCAAACCAAAATAGACATAAAAAGCTCTCTAAGATCAAAGCATGACAGCTGCGTCAGAGGTGAAATGGACTGCTGTCCCTAATTATTCTATATCGACATTATCGAAAATGAATCTAAAAGTTTTTGTATCGTTATTGAGGGAAGTAATTACCTCAATAATTATTGATATTGATTTATCGCCCAGCCCTATCTCACACCCAGTCATAGTTAGTAAAATAATTCATGGATTGGCAAGATTGGCACTGTTAACTTTTAGAAGATAGTGGTGTTAGATTCTAATTATCAGTGTAAGAACTCAACGGACACTATAAAAGCTTAAACCAAATGTATTCTTCCAGAGGATCGAACAGCTGAATCAACCAAGACATGGTTCCACCCGTGGCAGTATACATACCCAACTTTGGGTGGAGTTTCCTACTTATCGCTAAACATTGCATGTTTAATGCTAGGCAGGATGCTAAGTAATATGGGCAATAAATGGTTCCTCCCCTTATCAGTACTGCCATGTGACCGTTTTCCCTGCACTCAGTACCTCCCAAGCTTCATTATGGCACCCCTCATTTCTATATTATAACTTATGTGGGTGAAAAATCCAGCTCTTTGGTAATTTTCCAGTACTCATGTTGGAGAGTCTCCGGTCTCCTAGTAATTTTCCAGTGCCCATACTATTTCCTTTTGAAGTAGGAAGAAGCAATATAAGGTTAAACATAAGACATATGTAAACAGAATGAAGGTGGAAAGACTATGGAAGTGCAGGAGTGGTCCAACACAGAGTTAAGCATTAGACCTAAAGAAACAGAACTAAGTGGTATCTATGTGAATAAGCTAATCTGAGCCAAAAAAAGACCAGACTGTTTGGAACCACATAGAATCTAGTCAAGGCAAACACAGGGTACATGGGTTACTCATTTCCAAGTGACATAGACCTAAACTGGTGTGGGATAGTGACTATGCATTTTTACCAACCAATACAGGAGCCAAAAACTATGTATATGTATTGGGAAGACATGGTTGTGTTCATTAAAATCTATTTGAAATGTACTTATAATGGGAACATATATATGTAATAAATGTATTCTTTTTTATAGAGGACCTGTTGTTGCACCACCAATATAATCTAACCTGAGCCAGATGTGGGCGTACACAAGCCAGAATGAAGTCATAAAGATAATAGTGGTGCATGTCCAAGAAGAGTTCATCATTTACATAGAAGGGAGGGAACATGTCTGATGGAAATGTAGAAATACTGATGTTCTGAACAAGAAGAGTAATTTCTTCCATGGAATTGCTCAGCTTTGTTACTGTTTGTAAAAAAAAAAAAAAGTATATTTGGATTCACAAGCTCCGGTATCTGAGAAATATTTGATTCAATATTTCCACGACACTAATGATTTAATAATATAACTAATGATTAATAATAGTTCAAGCTCAGAAATCCAAACCCATCAGTAGGAAAGTTTATAATGTAAACCACCTAAATATACTCACATTCATTGAACATGTAGTATTTGAAACTCAAACATTCCTTTCTCAAATACTTGTTCTATAATCCCACAGTCTCGTTATCATTCTCCATACCTTATATTGTCATGGAAATATTTGGTCAATCATATTTCACAAATACCGGAGCATGTGAGTTCAAATAGACGTTTTATTACTTTATAATAAAAGCCGAGCTGGATGATGAAAACAACTGCCTTCCAGTCTTGGCACACACATTTTATACATGTGTCCTCCTTATGTCATACTCATAGTAACTCCTCTTAATGGCTCATCACCTCTGGCATTGAGCCACAGTTATCATATTGCCTTCATATTAGGACATGGAACCTGTAGTCTCACATAAATAGTTTCATGCATGTAGGACCATAGCAACAGACCTTGGCACTCTACAGGAATAACCAATACATGACATCCTGCTGACTCCACTGAAAGGGGAACCCCTGTTCTGGAAAAGACCCAAGAGGTGTAACCATAGTTGGCCATAACAGTTACAAGAATAACCGACAGGTGCATATCTAATGGTGTCCAATGACCTAGAGCACATATAGAGTACTAGTTTTGCTGACTCCTGAAATAAATAATTGTCACATATGTACTGAAAAATTCAGAATAATATTCCAATGCATCCAACATTATGCATGCCGACCATGGTATTGGGGAACTGCTATTTGAGAGCTCATCTGGTTTAGAAATCCTACTCTGGTTATCTTATTGCAGAGCACATTGTACAACTGTTTTTAGCAGTAGCAGTGCGTGGGTAAAATCACCAGGGAAGCCAAGCCCCCACCCCCCTCTATAACCTGTTAATTAATATGCCCTGCGACCGTGATATATAGGCCTAGAGGCAGAGGCATTAAGAAGACACTGTGGCAGAAATCAATTCAACCACACCTTTGTTTAATCACAAAACTGGATAACAACCTCTGTCCAGTGAAGTCCACAAAGCATATTGCATGTACAGTAACAGACAGTTAGTTACATGACCTACGGCGTGGTCAAGTAAATTAAGGTTTCCAACATTTTCAGACCACTAAACAACTAATGATTTAGAACCACAGAGAGTTACCGCAACTCGCAAAGAAAACAGGAGCTGCCTCCACTATTCCAGCACCATATCAATTTCAACATTTCAACATCATCATATAACTTCTGCATAGTTGAATACAGTGACAACTAAAAGATACCAAAAACAATGTAGTCCAGCTAAATACGATGTGGCTGTCCATGATTCTGACGTCTGTGCGCATATGTGTATGTGTGTGTGTGTGCGCGTTTGTGCAAGTAGAAAAACATGTTGACTCACCTTACTTATGGAGAAACGCCAATGCAATCCTCCTATTTTTCATGTTGATGAAACGGTCTATGACTCTTTCATACAGTACACGCTTTTATTTGTTGTTGTCCTAGGCTATCTAGCTAAAATGCTTGCTCGCTAGCCTAACTTCCATTCATGGGCAACGTTAGCTAGTTAACGGTAGCCTTCTACATCTAGCTTCATATTGAACTTCCATCCATTTAGGCCGGGGGCACAATGTATTTTATAGTTGGATCAGAATCGCCATTATAATCATTGGCCAGTATGGAGAATTAAGTAAAACCACAAGTCCAAATCCCTATCTTCATCCATGGCTAATTTAGGAAATGCCAATATTAGCTAGCTAGCCACTGGAGCACAACAACACAAAGAGATGCAACAATTCAAGTTTTTCTGTCAATGACGTATGCTCTCAATGGGATTTGATAGGAGTGACGCCAAAATTCAAGCTAATTTCCCTTGACACTTTTTTTTTGTGCTCCAGTTTAGCTCAATGCTGATTGGCTAATTTTGCATACTTTTTTGTCAAGAGAGGCCAGATGCTCTCTGGCTTCCCTTGCCTTCAATGCTCTGCGACAACAATGTCATCGTTTGAACCAGACAGCATCAGATAGATGGCCTACCCGTAGAGAGACAGAGGGGCGCTGTTTCGCTCGGATGCTTTCTCCTGTGAGATTACATTCAGTCTCTTGGGAATTTAAGGAAAAGTATGAAACACAGAGAGACGAGAGATAAGTTATATATTTATTATTATTTGTAAAACATTTTTGCGGAAGCCTGGCTTCCCTTGGCATCCATGAGTACACCCCACTTGTTTTTAGAGAAGATTGCATTGCAAGGTATGCTATATGTGTAGGTTATGCCATACAGTATGTATTGGCTAATATGCATATGCAGCTGTCGTTTTTAAACCTACATTCTAGCAACATGACATATCTTTCTTTGTATGTACATGCTTTCATTTGCGAGCTTGCATTGACAAAGAAGGAAACCGAGTTTACCAAAAATCTTTACAAAAATAAATGAATCTTCGGTGCTGCTCGTGGCAACGTCATGTCGTCGAGTCTTACGGCTAAGAACATTTCATCATGCGAAGAAAAAAAACATTTAATCATGTGACAATTTGTTTCAGATGTGGCAAAATCTGTTGTCTTGATTTTGATGGTAAATGTAATAATCTTTTGCATATAAGACAAAATAAATGTATAATCTCAACAAACATGATGCTTGAGACATTTGATTTTGAGTATATTAATTAAAGAGCCACTGAACACGTCGGTTGGCACGTGTTTTTCTATTGCTCATATATTTTTGGAGGTGCGTTTCATGACAGATTTCGTGTTTGGCTAATGATGTTCGTCCCCCATGAAACACTGTAGACGCGGAAGCCTATTTCACTTCCTCAAAGTCCCCAGAATGAATCTAAGAAATCTGTATATAATTTGGTCATTTTAGCCGTGGATGTTTTCAAACTTTATTTGTCACATGCGCCGTATACAACAAGTATAGACCTTACCGTGAAATGCTTATTTACAAGCCCATAACCAACAGTGCAGTTCAAGAAGAGTTAAGAAAATATTTACCAAATAAACCAAAGTAAAAAATAATAAAAAGTAACACAATAACACAATAAAATAACAAGGCTATATACAAGGGGTACCAAGTCAATGTGAAGGGCTACAGGTTAGTCGAGGTCATTTGTACATGTAGGTAGGGGTGAAGTGACTATGCATAGATAATAAACAGAGAGTAGCTGCAGTGTACAAAACAAATGGAGGGGGCGGGGGTGTCAATGTAAATAGTCCGGTGGCCATTTGATTCATTGTTCAGCAGTCTTATGGCTTGGGGGTAGAAGCTGTTAAGGAGCCTTTTGGTCCTAGACTTGACGCTCCGGTACTGCTTGCCGTGCGGTAGCAGAGAAAAGTCTATTTGTATTTATTACTCTTCCTATGGTCCAGCAAAATTAAGGCAGTTTATACAATTTTAAAACATTACAATACATTCACAACACACTGTGCCCGTAGGCTCCTACAACACCACTACCACATTGCTACAGTACTAAATCCATGTGTATGTATAGTGTGTATGGTGTGTCTGTGCCAATGTTTGTGTTACTTCACAGTCCCCGCTGTTCCATAAGGTGTTTTTTTATCTGTTTTTTAAATCTAATTTTACTGCTTGTGTCAGTTACTTGATATGGAATAGAGTTCCGTGTAGTCATGTCTCTATGTAGTACTGTGTGCCTCCCATAGTCTGTTCTGGACTTGGAGACTGTGAAGAGACTTCTTGTGGCATGTCTTGTGGGGTATGCATGGGTGTCCGAGCTGTGTGCCAGTAGTTTAGACAGAAAGCTCGGTGCATTCAACATGTCAATACCTCTCATAAATAAAAGTAGTGATGAAGTCAATCTCTCCTCCACTTTCCAAGGACCAGCCGTGCTGCCCTGCTCTGAGCCAAATCCAATTTTTCTAAGTCCTTTTTTGTGACAACTGAACAGTAGTCAAGGTGCGACAAAATTAGGGCCTATTGGACCTGCCTTGTTGATAGTGTTGTTAAGAAAGCAGAGCATTGCTTTATTATAGACAGACCTCTCCCCATCTTAGCTACTACTGCATCAATATGTTTTGACCATGACAGTTTACAATCTAGTGTTACTCCAATCAGTTTAGTCATCTCAACTTGCTCAATTTCCACATTATTTATTACAAGTTTTAGTTGAGGTTTAGGGTTTAGTCAGTGTTTTGTTCCAAATACAATTCTTTTAGTTTTAGCCCTAAATATTTCTAACGTATTCCTTGCCACCCACTCTGAAATGAACTGCAGTTATTTGTTGAGTATTGCAGTAATTTCAGTCACTGTAGTAGCTGACGTGTATAGGGTTGAGTCATCCGCATATATAGAAACTCTGGCTTTACTCAAAGTCAGTGGCATGTCGTTAGTAAAAATGGAAAAAAGCAAGGGGTCTAAACAGCTACCCTGGGTAATTCCTGATTCTAACTGGATTATATTTGAGAGGTTTCCATTAAAGAACAACCTATGTGTTCTGTTAGACAAGTAACTCGTTATCCACATTATATCATGGGGTGTAAGCCATAACATAGGAGTTTTTCCAGCAGCAGATTATGATCAATAATGTCAAAAGCTGCACTGGTCTAACAAGACAACCCCACAATCATTTTATCATCAATTTATTTCAGCCAATCATCAGTCATTTGTGCAAGTGCTGGGCTTGTTGAGTGTCCTTCCCTATAAGCATGCTGAAAATCTGTTGTCAATTTGTTTTCTGTAAAATAGCATTATATTTGGTCAAACACAATTTTTTCCAGATGTTTACTAAGGGTTGGTAACAGGCTGATTGGTCGGTTATTTGAGCCAGTAAAGGGGGCTTTACTATTCTTGGGTAGCGAAATGACTTTTGCTTCCCTTCAGACCTGAGGGCAAACGCTCTCTAGTAGGCTTAAATTGAAGATGTGGCAAATAGGAGTGGCAATATCGTCTGCTATTATCCTCAGTCATTTTCCATCTATATTGTTAGACCCTGGTAGCTTGTCATTATTGATAGACAACAATACATTTGTCACCTCTTCCACACTGACTTTACGGAATTCAAAAGTACAATTCTTGTCTTTTATAATTTGGTCCATTATACTTGGATGTATAGTGTCAGCGTTTGTTGCTGGCATGTCATCCCTAAGTTTGCTTATCTTGCCAATGAAAGTCATTAAAGTAGTTTGCAATATCAGTGGGATTTGTGATGAATGAGCCATTTGATTCAATAAATGAAGGAGCCGAATTGGCTTTTCCCCCCCAAAGTTTTCATTTAAGGGTGCCCCAAAGCTTTTTACTATCATTCTTTATATTATTTATCTTTGTATCATAGTGTAGTTTCTTTTTCTTTATTTTATTCACATGATTTATTAATTTGCGGTACATTTGCCAATCAGTTGGGCTGCCAGACTTAATTGCCATACCTTTTGCCTCATTCCTCTCAACCATACAATTGTTCAATTCCTCGTCAATCCAAGGGGATTGAACAGTTTTTACAGTCATTTTCTTAATGGGTGCGTGCTTATTAGTAACTGGAATAAGTCGTTTCATAAATGCGGCTTTTGGTTGCTCCTCATTACACACCACAGACCAGCAAATATTCTTTACATCATCAACATATGAATCACTACAAAACTTATTGTTTGACCTCTTATACACTATATTAGGCCCAGCCTTTGGAACTTTGGTTTTCCTAGATATGGCTATTATATTGTGGTCACTACATCCTACGGATTTGGATACTGCTTTAAAGCAAATATCTGCAGCGTTAGTAAAAATGTGATCAATACATGTTGATGAATCAATACCTGTGTTGTTTGTAACTACCCTGGTAGGTTGACTGACAACCTGATCCAGGTTGCAGGCACTGGTTACAGTTTGACATTTTTTCTTGAGGGGGCAGCTTGAGTGGGCAGCCAGTCAATATTTAAATCACCCAGAAAATATACTTCTCTGTTGATATCACATACATTATCAAGCATTTCCCAAATATTATCCAGATACTGACTGTTAACACTTGGTGATCTATAGCAGCTTCCCACAAGAATGGGCTTTAGGCGAGGCAGATGAACCTGTAGCCATATTACTTCAACAGTATTTAACATTAGATTGTTTCTAAGCTTTACAGGAATGTGGTTCTGAATAAAGACCGCAACACCGCCTCCGTTGGCATTTCTGTCTTTTGGGTAGATATTATATCCCTGTATTGCTACCACTGTATCATCAAAGGTACCATCTAAGTGAGTTTCAGAGATAGTCAGAATATCAATGTCATTTTTGTTACAAGCAAGTTATTGACTTCATGGACCTTGTTTCTTAGGCTACATATGTTAATATGGGCTATTTTTAGCACTTCTGTTTTGCTTGATTGTTTTTAATGCTTTACTGGGAAGCTTATCAGAGATAGACTTACTCATGTTATTTACATTGGATCTAATACTGCAGGGTGATGTACATTTGATCCAGCATTATGACGACTCATTAACTGAGCTGGTCTTGGATAATTTGCCAGTCATTGTTTCAACGCAACCTTGAAATGCATGGACAGAGTGCAGGAGCCAAGATGATTTGGATGGACTCCATCATTCCTGTAGAGTATCTTCTGTTTCCAAAAGGTGTTAAACTTATCAATAAAAGTGACTCCAGCAGAGCTACAGTGTTTTAGCCAGATGTGTAATGCCAGCAGTCTGCTGAATCTTTCACACTCGCGGCCCAAAGATGGTACTGGACCTGAAATTATTGGCTGTTTTTTGGAGTCTTGGGGGTCTCACCTTCTTTTTCACAGAAAACACAGATATCATCAATAGCCACCAATATGGAAATCATAGAATTACATGGATTAATCTTATATACAATTTTGAAGTGCACTTCCTTAACTTTGTTTGGTATATAGTATTTGTAAGGTCGTAACCATGCATTTTTCCAGATAATGTCAGGAATAAGCATGTTCCAGAAAACTTTCCTCTCGGTGCAAGTTGGTTTTGTGAATGAAGAATTTGTCTTATATATTTACTACAACGCGGTATTATGGGGCATAATACCGCGTTCAAAACAACTGGGAACCCAGAAAAATACGAGGCCAAATCATGACGCCAGTGATTTTCAGCTCGGAAAGTCAGAGCTATATAGAGGCCCGAGTTGAAATTCCGAGTCGGATGACCGTTCAAATCGATTTTTCCCAGTATGAGCTCATTCCCAGTTGTTTTGAACGCACTGAAGTCAGAAGTCTGAGATTTCAGCATTTCCAGCGCCCAGGTTTTTTAAAACGAGGCATATAAGGTGTTTGATGCAGTATTTCGCAAGTAATACATTGGGCGACGTGTTATACACAAAGTCTGGCTTCTGAGCAGGTCTGTCTCACTGTTTATGCTATTGGATAGAGAGCACAAACCACATCTGTTCACCCTATGTTAGTGAGCAAATGTACATCATCAAATCAAAACCTGCCCTTCATTTACATGTTGTGACGAACAGATGTGCTAACCTCCGTTTTAGACAAGACCAAAATGATCCAATTTACACTTTGTTGTCAATTTTGACACTAGAATAATGTCATGTTCCAAACAACTCGGAACTCTCCGACTTCAGTGCTTTCAAGACCACTGGGAACTCGAAAAAAATTGTTATGAACTGTCCTCCAACTCAAAATTGAAATTTGCAAACTCAGGCGTCTTTCAAGAGCTCCGACATTCCGAAATGAAGATATGGGTAATTTTCCAGTAACATGTTATGAAATATTAAGATGGCAAAACAGAATCATTAAGGGCTTAAAGCAAATATGTAAACACACCTATATGCTGTAGTATGAGGAAAAACAGGCATACAAAGAAAATGCACATCTTGTAATCCAGATGCATGCCCGGATGCCTAATACAATTTGATTTAATAGTTGTATCATAATCACTGTAGTGAATATACTCATGATTGTAAATAAGTATGTGTTCATATAATTTTTTAAAGAAACAGTCACTCTCATGCCACCAATATAATTGGTCCAAGGAATTAGAGGGGAAACCTTGCCTAGAGCAGAGTTTTGATTTGGGAATAATAGTGGCGTAAAGCCAAAAGGAGTTGGTTATTAGCATAAAAGAGGAGGGACTGTGAAACGGTGTAAGAAGGAAACAGTATATATGATGATTCCGAGGCTGAGTTCAGCCGTTGCTCCATGTACCAGGCAGCCAGTGGCGGTTCTAGACCATTTCAACTGGGGGGGCCAAGCTGGGGCCAGTTACATTAGACGTTATTGTTGTCATATCGTTTTCTTCACTGCATTGCAGGCATTAGCAGGCAAAAGACCATCATAATCATTCAACAATTTATTTGCATTTCCATTATAATTTTCATTTGCATTACATATTCAGTATCAGGTCACATCAACTGTATTCTCCGGTTTTTGTGTTTTTTTTTGCAAAAAGATCAGCAAATTCATCTAGACTCAAAGCCTTTGCCCTCCTTGACTCAATACTTAATACACCTAAATTGTTTAATCTGTCATCTGACATTGTAGACCTGAGATACGTTTTCACCACTTTTAGTGCAGAAAAAATGTATTTCACAAGAAGCAGTACTAACAGGGATTGAAACAGTTATCTTGTACAGTTTAAAGAGCGCAAAGAAAACTTCTTTATAAGGCTCAATGAATAATGCCAGCTCTACTACACTGGAGGGTCTCTGCATGCCACTGTATTTTCCTTTCTAAAATTCTTCTGAGCTGCTGTAGTTCATGTCCAAGTCATCAATATTTGATTCATACATTCTAGCAAATGGAAACCGGAACTTCTCTTTGAGAAGTTTGGATGCCATTCATTATGTCACAGTGTTTGATAGGGAACCTTCTGTTAAGTAGAGCCATATATCGACATGCCCAGCTAGTGTCACTTAGTCTCTGAAGCTCTCTAGTAGTGTCACTTAGTCTCTGAAGCTCTCCAGGTGCACCTGGGTACATCTCTTTTTGTATGCTAAGCCATTTTTGATGCACATATGACCCAGATGTGAAGACGTAAAGTCTTTCTAGTAAGGAGAAGAACTGTCCGACCTCAGGGACAGCTTTGACTGTGTCCACAAAAACTATGTTTAGACAGTGTGCACTGCAGTGGATGTAAAAGGCTTTGCTTGTTATTCAATGCGTGCCTGGACGCCTGAATGCTTGCCACTCATAACGGAAGCACCGTCATATGCTTGGCCTACTAGGTTGGTTTTGTATTCAAGACCATGACTTTCTAATATGTGTATGATTCTGTCAGTAAGCCCTGCTGCATCTAGTCAATCAGCAGATTCAAAGTGGAGAAAACTCTCATGGACAGCTCCTCTGAAATAGTACCTGAGTACTAGACATATCTGCTCCTTTTTTTATATATATTTTTTACATATTTTGTTTCGTCTGCCATTATGCTGAAGACCTCACTGTCTTTCACTTCTTCTATAATTTCTGTTCGAACCATTTCTGCCAAACAACTCAGAACCTCATTCTGAATCCCTTTGCTTGTATATTTTGCATTATGAATGGAAGTCACCCTTTTTTTCACAGTTGTGTCATGCTTAGCTATTGTTTCTAGGATTGCCATGAAGTTCCCTTTGTTATCTGACTCTGCAGACTCATCGTGTCCTCTTTGTGCAATGTTTTGTGCAGCTGTAAGTAGTAGTACTTCTCCTATTGTTTTAATATAGTCCCGATTTTCTTGAACCTGTTTGTTGTGTTCCTTGTTTAGGGCATATACCAGTGTTGTATTACATTTTACAGCTTTCTAATAGTCTCTCCATGTAATCATTGCTTGTTTGTGCCGCTCAGACCTTGCATGAATTGCAAATCCCCCTCTTTGTAAGTTTCCTTCTTCCAGTTGTTAAAACCCAATTGTGAATCAAATACAGTCTCTGAGACTTTGGGAGGGCTAAAATGCCTGCAGGCGTAACAAAACACAGAGTCTGATTTTTTTGGAATATTCAAGGCAGGGGTGGATATGGTACCAGGCCGCCTTGAAGCTCCTCCTCTGGTCCCCCATCAGAGTTCTTGGGTATATGTTCATCATTGGTTGCACCGGTGGTTCCTCCCGGGATTTGGTGATGTCTGCCAAAGAAAAAAATATTTAATTAAAAGTATCTATTTGGGTAATTTTAGATATACTATTGCCATCAGGCAACTTCTGAAATCCATCTGATATCTATATCACAAGCCCAACAGCATGTTAAATAAGAATTCATTTCAATCACAAACCGACTCATTTCTATACACCATATAAACTGACTAATTGCACTGCTTTACAAGTAACCACAGATGTATTCAACAATGCAAACCTGACGGTCCACTGCTTGTGGACACACGAGGCTCCTCTGTTGGTGTCTCACTCTCAGCCTCTCCACCTGTCTCACTTTCCTGCTCTACTATGCCTTCACTCTCAGGCTCTCCAATGGACAAGTCTTCCTGCTCTCTCTCTGCAGGCTCTGCTCTCTCTACTGCTGAACCATCTGGCTCTGTCTCACTGTCTGCCTTGTCTTTTCTTTGGAAGAAGGACCTGATGTCCTTCTTTCTCTTAATTTTGGAGAAAACTAAAGAGCAAAAGCAATGGGGACCATGCTTATTAATTAATTTACTTAAAATAACTGACTTGCTAGGTAACTACCACTTATGTCTAACCGTTTTACGTTACAATGTGTTTACGGAAAATCCATTTGAAAACGGCCTGAGTCAGCGACATGAGGCAGAAACAGTTATGGTGCGTTCAAGATAACTGGGAACTCGGAAAATACCAGGTCAAATCATGAAGTCAGTGATCTTTATCGTGGACATACTCATTATTAAAAATACATCTTAAGACACCGGAGCTTGTGAATTCAAAATATACTGTAATGACCTGACTAGATCATAAATGAACAATTGTCCAGACAGAGGCTTGAGTTTACGAATTGACGGTTTATTACACCAACTTTACACAGGCTACTGTTTGGGCCGTAGCACACGCCAAATAGATGACAGATAACCCACAAGCCAATCGTGACCTTCTCTTGTGAAACCCAGACGTAAGAGAGAGAGAACAAAGGCTGAACCTGGTCTTAACTTCCAATGCTCCACCCCCCTGCCCAACCCCCCTCCACACCACTCCGCCAACCACCAGGATGCCCGGCATCAGAACATTCCAGGCATTCCCGTGATTGGCAGATAGCAGGTTGATTGACAGGTCGGACCCCGCGAACACCGGGTACTGGTCAGTACAACACAACCACCTCCTAGCCTAACACATAACACACAGCTGTCTGTGCGGGTCGCTACACAGCCCCCCCACCACAAAGTCCCTCGTCCCCGAGGGAACAAACAAAGTCTCTGAAGCGACCCGGAGGTCTCCTTTGCCTGCGTGGCCGTGATGGTCGCAGAGTGCCCCTCTGGGACCCAGGGGATGAAGGCAGGGATATGGGTGACAAGGAAGCGGGAACGGGTAATACAGTCCGTGGCTCTGGGGAACCACGCGGTGACACAGGGGGGGAGACAGGGGGAGTGGGCTGTCTGGAGCCTTGTCTGCGGCACCTGAGGGTGGGTGCCTGGAGAATGTCATTGCCAGAGAGGGGAATTGTGGGGGTTCCTGGGGTTTGGGGAGAAGAGGCCCCTCTGTATGGGGCTAACCTGTCCCGGTGCAGTGCCACCTTTCTCCCCCTGGGAGGAAGCTGCACCCGGTACACAACCTCCCCTACCCTCTCCAGGACACTGCAGGGTCCCACCCAGTGACTGTCCAACTTGGGGCATCTGCCTTTTTTCCTTAGGGGCTATAGACCCAGACCAGCTCCCCAGCCACAAAGTGCCTTCCCCGGGTGTGCACGTCATAGTTCCTTTTCTGCCTCACACCTGCATTCACCAGCTGCTCTCTGGCGAAGGTGTGGGCTGTCTCCAGGCGGTCCTGGAGTCTCCGGGCATACTCCGGCCCCGGAGGAACATGAGGGCTATCCAGGGGCCGACCAAACGCCATCTCCGCAGGGGTGCGGATCTCTCCCCAGCATGAGGAGGGCAGGCGTGCAGGAAGTGGAGTCTTGGACAGCGGAGCGGCATGCCATGAGGACCATAGGCAGGTGCTTGTCCCAGTCACGCTGGTGTTTGGAAGAGACTATGGCCAGCTGCTGTCCAAGCGTTTTGTTGAAGCGCTCCACAAGGCCATCACTTTGAGGATGGAGAGGAGTAGTGCGGGTCTTGTGCATACCCAGCCTCTCACACATGGTGGCGAACACACGGGACTAAAAGTTTCTGCCTTGGTCGCTGTGGATGGACTCTGCAGCTCCAAACCAGCTGAACATCCCCGCTGTCAGGGCGTCGATGATGGTCTCTGCCTCCTGGTCAGGCAGCGCATAGGCCTCGGGCCATTTTGTGAAATAGTCCATGGCCGTGAGCACCCAGCGGTTTCCACTGTCTGTGGTGGGGAACGGCCCAACTACATCCACTCCCACCCTCTCCATGGGAGCCCCCACTGGGAACTGTTGGAGCTGAGCATGAGAGCGGCCTGGGGGGCCCTTTCTCGCTGTGCAGTTGTCACAGCGGCGACAAAAGTCCTCCACATCCCTCTTGTGCTGCCCCCAGTAGAAGCCCTGACGGAGACGGCGCAGTGTTTTTGTGACCCCAAAGTGTCCAGTCCCCACCCCCCATGAGTACTCTGGAGCACAGCCTCCCGCAATGCTTTTGGGACCACCACCTGCCACCTCTCCTCTCCCGTAGCTGACTCCTTCCATGCCCGCTGTAGCACGCCATCAGCCAGCCGCAGTCTCTCAAACTTCGACCACAACCCTTTGGTCGCGAGTGAGAGCGCTGTCACCTCTTCCCATGGTGGCCTCACCTGCGCCTCTACCCACTGTAGCACTGGCTGTAGGTCTGTGTCCCGTCCCTGCTGCTGCCGCCATTCAGCCACGTCGACAGTCTGCAGCTCACAGCAGACAGGCCCGCTCGCCCGACACACTGTGGCACAGACACCCTCCTCTGCCCGCAGCTCTCTCTCCCGTCCCTCTCTCCGTTCACAGTGGCGGCAGCCGTCTGCAGTACAGGGCCGACGGGACATGGCGTCGGCGTTGGAGTGGCGTGCCCCTGCCCTGTGCACCACCGTGAAGTCATACGGCTGAAGCTCCTCCAACCAGCGTGCCACCTGCCCCTCTGGCACTCTGAAAGACATGAGCCACTGGAGAGCAGAGTGGTCAGTCCTTACAGTAAAGGGCAGACCACCTAGGTAGTACTTGAAGTGTTTGACGGAAGCCACAACAGCCAAGAGCTCCCGCCGGGTGACACAGTAGCGGCGCTCATGTTTGTCAAATGTTTTGCTGAAGTACGCCACCACTCTCTCCCCCTCTGGCCCCACCTGGGCCAGCACCCCACCCATGCCCACATTGCTCGCGTCTGTGTCCAGGATAAAGGGCAAGGTGAGGTCAGGGGGGGCGAGCACGGGGGCCTCGATCAGTGCACGTTTGAGGGTGTTGAACGCCTCCTCACACTCCACTGTCCAAGTGAAAGCCTTGTCCTTCGGCAGCAGGCGGTTCAGTGGAGCAGCAACGCTTGAGAAGCCCCGTACAAACCTCCTGTAGTACGAGGCCAGGCCCAGGAAGCTCTTCAGCTGACGCTGGTCGGTGGGGGTGGGCCAGTCTCTGACAGCCCCTACCTTGTCCTCCATGGTGCTGATCCCCTCCTTCCCCACTCGGTGGCCCAAGAAGGACACCTCTCTCCTCATGAAGTGGCACTTCTCGGGGTGGAGCTTCAGACCTGCGGCAGCCACCCTCTCCAGCACACGCCGTAGCGCCCCCAGGGCTGACTGGAAGGAGCTGCCATGGGCCAGGATGTCATCGAGGTATACCAGACACGGCTGTCGGGGGATGCCATCCAGCACCCTGTCCATCAAACGCTCAAAAGTAGCTGGAGCGTTGCACAGGCCAAAGCACAGGACCTTGAACTGCCAGTGTCCTCTGTTAGTGGAGAACGCAGTTTTGGCTCTGGCCTCTGGGGAGAGGGGCACCTGCCAGTAGCCACTGCGGAGGTCTAGTGAGGAGAACCAGGAGGACCCCTAACCAGGTCCAGCGACTCATCGATACGTGGTATGGGGTATGAGTCCTTCCTGGTTACCTCATTCAGCCGCCTGTAGTCCGCACAGAACCTCAGCTTGCCCCCCTTCTTCGGAACCATGACGACTGGCGCCGCCCAGGGGCTGTCTGAGGGCTCAATGAAGTCTGCCCGCTGCATCTCCAACACAGCCTTGTCTGCCGCCTCCTGGCGTGCCAGCGGGATACGGCGGGGACGCATCTTGATGGGTCGAGCATCACCTGTGTCGATCTCATGCTGCACCAGATGAGTCTGACCCACCTCTTCCTCACTCAACGCAAAGCTGTCTCTGAATTCAAACAGCAACTGCCACAACCGTTCCTGCTGCTCAGGGTCAAGACCAACACAGTTCCTCCCCCATATCTCCCTCACTGCAGACAGCGTCCTCTCCTCTCCCATCTGGGGTAGCTGGGCTGGGGGGGTGCGGCCCGGGCTCACAGAGGGCTGTGTCATGGAGGTAGCTGGGGAATGTAACACACCGCCGTAGGTGACAGGGGGACTGGGGAAAAGTCACACACAGCTGTGGGAGAGGGGCGCAGCCATGAGTCTCTGCTGCTTTAACTGTTGGAGTAAAGGGTTTGTTGGGTTGAGTGAATGTGACATTAGGGGGGGCCATGGTGACTTCCGTCCCTCCCTGGAAGCTCAGTGTGCCCCTATTTAGGTCTAACTGGCAGCCTGTGCTCCTAAGAAAGTCCAACCCCAGGATACAAGGGTCCTGCACAGCCACCACCCACACAGGATGACGCACAGTCCTGCCCCCTACTGTCAGAGTCATTATTCCCTTCCCTTTCATGGGTGCCAGCTCACCTGTGACTGTGCGGAGCTGCACAGTTGTAGGCTCACACTGAGTCCAACCTGGCACAATATCTGGCCTCACCAGGGTTACTGTGGACCCAGTGTCCACCAGGGCGGAGCAGGGCACCCCCTCCACAGTGACAGGGACATGACAAAAGTCCCCAACACAGGTCCGGCCCACCACAACAACAGGCTCCATCCGCTTGCCCTCGTCTGCTTCTGGGGGAAGTGGAGCCTTGCTTCCCCGTCTGTGCCGGTGGGCTCCTCCTGAAGATGATGGTGGTTGGGATAGAAAGCCAGGGGTCCGCACTACCCGGTCTATGCGGACCCCGAGCCGTTTCCCTGAGCTCTGGGGGACATGGGGCAATCTCGGCGCAGATGGCCTGGCTGGCCACAACCCCAGCAGACCCTGGGACCAGGGCGTGTGTTTCGTTCCGCCTGTAGCGACACAGCACGAATTAGTTTTGTCATTTCGGCCACCCAAGCAGGCTTTTCCGGCTCCGGGCTGCTCTGCCCCCAGCTCGCACAGAGGGTGTGTCTCCCTGCACCCCCACCAAAGCCCCAGCTGAAGCCCCAGCCCACACCAGCTCCCTCTCCAAAGCCATCTCCAAGGCTGTCTGCAATGACTCAGGATGAGCCAGCTGGGTCTGTATGCGCAGCTCTGTAGGAGAGAGCGCCTGTATGAACTGGTCCCGTGCTAGCTCGCTCTGCACGGAGGGGGCATGTGAGCATATGCCCGCCGAGAGAGGCTCTCAATGTCATTAGCTAGCACCCGTAGAGGCTCTCCAGGCTGCCTGCGTCTATTACTCAGTTCGGAGCGCAGTAGCCCGGGCTGTACACACTGTCCATAGCGCCTCCTCAGTGCTCCCACTAAAGCCCCATAATCATGCCTGTCCTCGGGGCTAATCAATATCAAACAGGCCAGAGCTTCATCCGTGAGGCATAAAGCCAACTGCAGTGCCCTTTCTTCATCCGACCACCCCCTAAAATGAGCTAACAGTTCAAACTGAGCATGAAAAGCTTCCCAATCCGCCTTACCGGAATACTTCGGGGTCTTAACAGATACGGACGCAGCCGGGAACTGGGCTTGTTTACATCCTGAGCCCCAGATTCCTCGTCACGCCGCATCGACGTCACCACTTCGGTCCGCCCACCAGAATCCGCGCGAAATACATTCGACGAAGCACTCATGCCCGCTTCAGCCGCCATCGCTCTAACGTCCTCCCTCAAGCGGCCTCTGCGCTCCGACGCCCTGGCGATCTCCTCAGACAGAGCCCCCGACGTCCATTCACACGCACCTCCTTGGCCATAATCGTCCCCTACCTCCACCTTCACTTTCGGATTCCCTCGAAGCATTTTCAATCCCCGTTCTCACCTACGGTAGCTAGCCACATAAGTCAGCTAGCTAGCTGGCTAACTTGTATCAACGTTTTTACTTCTGACACCAATGTAATGACCTGACTAGATCATAAATGAACAATTGTCCAGACAGAGGCTTGAGTTTACGAATTGACGGTTTATTACACCAACTTTACACAGGCTACTGTTTGGGCCGTAGCACACGCCAAATAGATGACAGATAACCCACAAGCCAATCGTGACCTTCTCTTGTGAAACCCAGACGTAAGAGAGAGAGAACAAAGGCTGAACCTGGTCTTAACTTCCAATGCTCCACCCCCCTGCCCAACCCCCCTCCACGCCACTCCGCCAACCACCAGGATGCCCGGCATCAGAACATTCCAGGCATTCCCGTGATTGGCAGATAGCAGGTTGATTGACAGGTCGGACCCCGCGAACACCGGGTACTGGTCAGTACAACACAACCACCTCCTAGCCTAACACATAACACACAGCTGTCTGTGCGGGTCGCTACAATACTTTATTACAAAGTAACAAGCCGAGCTGGTCCCACTAGCGGTTCTGGCGGGGGCCAGTGCCCCATGTGACAACAATTTTGGACCCCCTTGTTGCCCCCCTAAATGTGGAGTATGAAATAATTTTGACATAACACATTTTTACTTTCGTTCTTTTTTGACATCCGTTATTAGACAGTGGCAACGCGGAACACTAATTTAACCCACACATTTTGTAGAGGGGCGGCTTTAGGCGGAACACAACAGGATCGTACCATATGCATCTGTAAGTTTTTCTCTATTCAGAAGTTGTAAGAAATTCCGCACGAATATTATAGTTCAAGCACAAAGAAGGAAATATAGAGGTGAGTAAAATTGTTCATATGTTGTATTTGTATTAAAAGCATTACAGAAGTATACCGTTAGATCAGTTTATCTTAACCTGGCCGTTTGTTACTTTGTGGCAGTATGAAAAATGATAAAATATATTATCAACAAACTCATGGTGCTGAGTGTTTTTACTTAAAGGCAGTCGCTGTTTAAACTGGATAAGTCCTTTGCGCAACTGCAGTGAAGACTTCGCGCACCGTTCCCGCAATTTCGCATAAATTGTTGAGACACACCTCTAAACAAGAGAACGGAAAGTTTTCAGCTCTTCACGGTCGAAGACGGGATGTTTTAGCAGAAGTATTTTAGGTAAAATTACGCTGTTTTGTGGACGATGGTTAGTCCTTTTTTAAAATCGATTGTGCGTGGTGTAGAAGGCATCACATTCCACAGCGAATTTCGCTGCTAAGCAAATCACACCTCATTTTATAGCTTGGTTTGACCGTTATTCGTTGGCTTTGAAGTTTGTAGGTATTGCGAAGTTAACTTCCAGGCATTGCGAAGTTAACTTCCAGGCGACCATCCTTCTAGCTAACCGTATATTCTTAATAACAGAAAGTGCTGCTTCAACTTATCTCAGGTTTTCGTCTACCATGCGGCAGAGGCAACTTCTTTACCATCAAGATCAAACATTTTCTCTCAGCAGGTTATTTACAGCTTCCGTTGTGTTGTGTTACAGATTCACACGATAGAGAACACAGCAATTTTGACGGTCTGGGTCGAGGAAACGAAACGCAAACCAAGCAAGATAAATGTTTCCTTATCGGCTCGCTTGTCAGGTGGGTTTGTCTTGCTGGGTTTGTCATGCCACAACTGTTGAATGGTCGGTGTATGGAGGATGATCAGTGCTCGTTTTTAAAATTGCAAAATTTAAATGCTCAATTGAAATGCATGTGTATTTTCATATCCGTGTGCATGATTCATGCCACAATGAAATTGCAATGTTAAAATTAAGATGGCTGATTGGAAAAGGTAAATAGAAATTCTAAATTAAAATGGTGAACAGACTTTTAAATGGAAAGGGGATTTTTTATTTTACAACTTCCCAATGTAGCATTGTCTCTTCATTTTCAAAGTGTATGCAAATTGCTTTCTGGAAGCTTGAACCAGGAGAACAACACCACCACCATGCAATGAAACATCATAGCAGTGTAACGCTCTCTGTGCATTGATGTTTAGACTACTGTAACTGACAGGGTTCAAACTGCTCTCCTGTACACCAGAATAGCAACTGAACCTGCTAAATCTAGGCAATTTAGCTTAGGGAGCCAATGCAATTTCTCTGGTCTCAGGCATAGTTACACAACAATATCTAACATGTAATCTAACAATTCTGCAACAACTACCTAATACACACAAATCTAAGTAAGGAATGAAATAAGAATATATAAATATATGGATGAGCAATGGCAGAGCGGCATAGGCATGATGCAATAGATGGCGGAGGTCAAAGGATGTTTAATTGTAACCGAGGTGGTTCAGACCCTACATATTCATGATGAGTAGGGGTTTGAATGAAATTGGGATCCTTAATCTTAAAAAAAATCCCTATCTGAAAAGCCTATTTTGTAATATGTAGATCCATAAAGTAAACAACACAGTAGTTGCAGAAACTGACACTAAGAGCGTTGAAGTACAGGGCTCAACTTCTCTGCTGTTTTGGTGCCCTTTGGCCTCATTTAAAACTGTTGTGTAAATTTTACACTGAATATATGTGTGTGCCATTTCTGAAACGACTGTGCGCACACATTTTCAGAATTATAAACTTGGCATACGCATATTCTCATTTTATAAATCAGACCAGTCATAAAACTGTGTTTGTGAATAACTCTGCCTAAACACTTTTTATGGTGACAATAACACCCTTTATTTGTTGTATAATTTGGAACTATTGACATTAGGCCATGGCATGTGAAATAAGTAAATATTTTAGTTTATCAATAGATTATTGGGATTCAATGTCCTGCCTTTGTATAGGCTCAGAGATTAAAAAAGGCAATGATGTCGCACTGCTATTGCACAGCAATATTGTAGCCTAAGCATACTGTCAAATAATTTACATAAGCTACAAGTCTATTTACTTTGTTGGCAGGATGTTTTAATCTTTAGCAGTAATTTAGGCTGTATCTGGAAAAGGACTGTCCGTTTCTGAAAGAGAAAACAATGGCAAATTCTTGTGAACGTGTCAGCAGAAAGTTTTAATTCAACAGTGTTTTGCATCAACTATGATTGATTACCATCGAATTCTGAAACATTGTCTTAAGGCAGGCTACAAAAAGATGCAATAATAGTACTTACAGTAGGTCCTACTTCAATGTAAAATATAAACTGTTCGCCTGTTAAACTCGACTGTATACCGGTATAATAACCCACGTTGCCTATGATATTGCAAAACTTGAAATACATATAGCCTATCTATTTACTGGCCTACTAGGTCCAATTTAAATGAGAAATGCGCATTATCAATTGTTGTATGGCTCCTTCAGGAATATGAACCCGGTCTTCTGATTTTCGCTCTTCTCACTAACACATGGTCTAAAGTTTGTGGGGAGGTGAGCACATTCTCAATTTTTTTTAAATACATGTTTTTAAAAGCCAAATTTTGCGTTTTGGGGTATATTTTGTACATTCGCGTGGTTAATACATTTTTGGAGTCGACTCGCCACCACTACATCATTGTGGCTAACAGTTGGAAAAATAGCAGAGAAAGGCAAGCGACAGCAGCGAAGTCCTGAATGGCAGTACTTTGAGAACAAAATACAAACTTTACGATTTGGAATTGAGATACAATATTTGTGGCACAGGTGCAATCCTTAACCATCTGAAAGGGATGCTCAGTGAGACCCAAACTGTTGCTGGCAGTAGCACCGCTGCATTGTGAATTCACGTGGAATTAGAGCTCTCTATGCAAAAAAAGAAGGACCCTGTCTCAAAGATCATTTGTAAAAATCCAAATATCTTCATTGTAAAGCGTTTAAACACTGTTTCCCATGCTTGTTCAATGAACCATAAACAATTAATGAACATGCACCTGTGGAACGGTTGTTAAGACACTAACAGCTTACAGACGGTAGGCAATTAAGGTCACAGTTATTAAAACTTAGGACACTGAAGAGGCCTTTCTGCTGACTCTGAAAAGCACCAAAAGAAAGATGCCCAGGGTCCCTGCTCATCTGTTTGAACGTGCTGCAAGGAGGCATGAGGACTGCAGATGTGGCCAGGACAATAAATTGCAATGTCCGTACCGTGAGACGCCTAAGACGGCGCTACAGGGAGACAGAACGGACAACTGATCTTTCTCGCAGTTGCAGGCCACGTGTACCACCTGCACAGGATCGGTACATCTGAACATCACACCTGCGGGACAGGTACAGGATGGCAACAACTGCCTGAATTACACCAGTAATGCACAATCCCTCCATCAGTGCTCAGACTGGCCACAATAGGCTGGACTGAGGGCTGGATTGAGGGCCTGTTGTATGTAAGGCAGGTCCTCACCAGACATCACTGGCAACAACGTCGCCTATGGGCACAAACCCACCGTCGTTGGACTGGCAAAAAGTGCTCTTCACTGACTAGTCGCGGTTTGGTCTCACCAGGGGTGATGGTCGGATTTGCGTTTATCATCGGAGGAATGAGCGTTACACCAAGGCCTGTACTCTGGAGCGGGATCCATGTGGAGGGTCCGTCATGGTCTGGGGCGGTGTGTCGCAGCATCATCGAACTGAGCCTGTTCGTCATTACAGGCAATCTCAACTCTGTGCGTTACAGGGAATACATCCTCCTCCCTCATGTGGTACCCTTCCTGCAGGCTCATCCTGACATGACCCTCCAGCTTGACAATGCCACCAGCCATACTGCTCGTTCTGTGTGTGAATTCCTGCAAGACAGGAATGTCACTGTTCTGCCATGGCCAGCGACGAGCCCGGATCTCAATCCCATTGAGCACGTCTGGGGACCCCCCCCCAGAAGTGTCCAGGAACTTGCAGGTGCCCTGGTGGAAGAGTGGGTAACATCTCACAGCAAGAACTGGCAAATCTGGTGCAGTCCATGAGGAGGAGATGCACTGCAGTACATAATGCAGCTGGTGGCCACACCAGATACCAACTGTTACTTTTGATTTTGACCCCCCCCTTTTGTTCAAGGGCACATTATGTGACTAACAGAAATGGAATGTGAGAGGACATTTCTTTTTTTGCAGTTTATTTATTTATATATTTTTAATTCATTTTTAAAACAAAGGCAGTTTAAACGTAAAGCGAAATTGTCAGTTTGGTACATCCTGTAATGATGAGTAGGCCTATCCTTGCCTTAGACCTGAATAGTTGCATTTGTTCTGAGTCAATTTCCATACACTGAAAATTAACATGGACAATGTTACGTGAGAATGTTAAATTGGTTATTTGAAAAAATGAAAACATCCACTTTCGACTTCATTTTGCACAGTGCATTTAGGATTTTCTGTTTATTTGGCTTCTTTTTCCAATGACCATTTAGAATTTCTGAACCATTTTCTACTTTTTATTTCAACTTTGCAATTTAATTGTGGTATGAATCATGCACACTGATAGAAAAATGCATTTATAATTTTCAAACTGGCCCTGATCACGTTCCATATGGGTGACTGGTATGTGAATGTGTTTTGACACTTTTTTTTGTCAATGTGATTATTCTATCCATATGACTTGTATACAGTTCTTGTAAGTCGTGGCTATGTCGTGGCTATGATAGATTGTTATTTTCGGCTGTAGGACTGTGGTGTGAAGTTTGACACCATCCGCCGCTTCAAGCAGCATGTCCGCAGGAAGCAACATCAACAGGTGCGATTGTCATGCAGCTCATAATTGCTCAAGATGTGTTTTGTACAAACTGCATTTCTAAGCTATGCAGGCCAACCCTCCTTGAGAGCTACCGAGGGTGCAGGCTTTTGCTCCAGCCCTGCTTTAATACATCTGTTTCAGTTCATGGCCACAATGAACAGGTTATTTATCTTGTGTATTAGTGCAGGGCTGGAACAATAGCCAGTAGCTCTGCAGGAAGACTGTTTGCTGCCCCTGCCATAGGAACACTGCCTGTACAAACCACAGCAGGAAATCAAGGTCTTGTGATGAACTGAAACTCAGTGTACTTTTTGTTCAAGGACGTGCTTCAAGTTTGAGACATTAGTATTTTCATATGGCTGTTTTTTAAAATTTGCATTAAAATCACTACATGTTTTATCTGTCTGTCCCATCAACTACAGCAAGTGGCAGAGCTCTTCCAGACAGGTAGGGTGTGTCTCTTGTTGCAGAATGCTTGGAATTGTTTTTTGGGGTGTTAGATTTTTATCCAAAATGTGAAAAACGGATATAGAAAGGTTGCAGTGTAACAAAGTAACTGTCCAGTGAAAATCTCACTTTTTAAAAAGTTCATATTTTTACAGATACTGAAGATGTTTACTTGCCCTATATTTGTATTTGTGGCCGATTCATAAATCTGAGAAAAACACTTCAAAACCTCAAACTTGTATCTCACGCGGACCGCTTAAAAAATGCTTGCCATTTCCTCATCGAACATGTTATCTCCTTGAGGATGAGCTGGCCAATCAACGGTCTACTTGTGTAAAAAAAAAAATGTAATTACCGGTATACGCCCACTTTTGTTGGGGTACGCCTACACCATTCCAGCACAGAAAAGCTGCCTTTTAGCATATGATTACAATTTCTTGGAAGGATAACTATTTCACTGATATTGTAAGTAATTATAGATCATATTTCATATAAATCTGGAAACACTAGGTAGGTACTTTAAGTGCCTTGCTGAAGGACACATTGGCAGATTTTGTAATATATTTTTTTCCTTCACCTTGTTGGCTAGGGGATTCGAACTAGCGACCTATTGGTTACCAGCCCAACGCTCAAACCGATAAGAGTACCTTGGGTATGGTCTGTGCACTGTGCCAGGTTACCAGCATATGGTTGCTTTCTGTCAACCCAGTCACTATTCTGTGTCTCTGAGACAATAAATCTTAATTTAAAAAAGTAACAGTTTGGGAGAAGGGCTAACTGTTTTCCCTTTTTGTCTCCATGGGGGTTTTCTGTTAAGAGAATGTGTTTCTTGTTAAAAGGCTGAATGGCACTAAAGAGAGTGAGCAAAGACACTGTGTAATCCTGGGATTAAGTGTATTTATTGGTATAATTCTGTAATGGCCTATAGTTAAAACCTATAATGGCCCGTAGTATTATTGTGGTCCGATAATGGCATGTAGCAATCTTATAATTGCCTATAGTAATCTGTACTTTTTGGCGATTATGTATAGGCGCGCCACCAATATAATTGATCCAAGGAACTAGAGGGAGGGGAAACTGTCACGCTGGTATAAAGGATTTGGAGATGGGCACAGGAATACATAATTGGGGTTTAATACACCCAAAACAAACACGTATACAAAAACACTGGGATGTACCCAAACAAAAGAGCGAGGGTAACCTTGTTGAACGACACTGGACAATACAGACGTGAACAATAACCGACAAAGACGGAGGGATCAGAGGGCACATATATAATATACTAATCAGGGGAAATGGGAACCGTGTGTGTGTGTAATCAGACAAGACAGTCCGGGGTTGATAATGAGTCCCATTCAGTGAAGCCTTGAAAGCCGGTGACGTAGACCTCCGGAACTGGTGGATCGATTGAGCATCAGTACTGGGGGGATCTGTGACAGAAACCCCGCCTAGAGGGAAGGACTTAGATTTGGAAACAATGTTGGAGTAAAGCTGAGGGGATATGGTTATTAGCAAAACGTGGAGGGGCTATGAAACTTATATAAAAGGAGTGGACTGAGTCCGGCAGTTGCTCCATGAACGAACTCTACTTGTTACTTTGTATTAAAGTCTATTTGAATTCACAGTATCTGAGAGATTATTTAACCAATATTTCCACGACATCTCTCACCCTCCCACTTTCTCTTCCCCTCTCTCTCTCAGATGAGTACCACGGTCAAGGTAAGCCAATTCAAATCAAATCACATTTATTTATATAGCCCTTCGTACATCAGCTGATATCTCAAAGTGCTGTACAGAAACTCAGCCTAAAACCCCAAACAGCAAGCAATGCAGGTGTAGAAGCACGGTGGCTAGGAAAAACTCCCTAGACAGGCCAAAACCTAGGAAGAAACCTAGAGAGGAACCAGGCTATGTGGGGTGGCCAGTCCTCTTCTGGCTGTGCCGGGTGGAGATTATAACAGAACATGGCCAAGATGTTCAAATGTTCATAAATGACCAGCATGGTCGAATAATAACAAGGCAGAACAGTTGAAACTGGAGCAGCAGCACAGTCAGGTGGACCGGGGACAGCAAGGAGTCATCATGTCAGGTAGTCCTGGGGCACGATCCTAGGGCTCAGGTCCTCAGAGAGAGAGAGAAAGAAAGAGAGAATTAGAGAGAGCATATGTGGGGTGGCCCGTCCTCTTCTGGCTGTGCCGGGTGGAGATTATAACAGAACATGGCCAAGATGTTCAAATGTTCATAAATGACCAGCATGGTCGAATAATAGTAAGTTGAAACTGTTCTGCTGTCTTCAGTTAACAAAGTAGTTAACAGTGGACTTTAAGTGTAAACACTGGTAGACAAGTCTGAATCTGTTTTGTTATGGCCCTATTCCATTTCGATCCCTAGCCTGCTCTCCTAGCCCCTACCTCTTCAATGTTCACAATGTGAATGGACTAGATTGATCTCTCTGCTCTTTCTTTTGTTTAGTCTACTTTGCCCCTTTCTTGGTTCTGGAGAATCTGGCCAGGAAACCCGCAAACACCCCATATCCCATCATCGGTAAGTGTGTGTGTGTTTTTCTTTCTGACTTCTTCATTTGTGTATGTCTCAGGTCTGTGCCTGGTGACTTGTTTCTTTCTGACTTCTTCATTTGTGTATGTCTCAGGTCTGTGCCTGGTGACTTGTTTCTTTCTGACTTCTTCATTTGTGTATGTCTCAGGTCTGTGCCTGGTGACTTGTTTCTTTCTGACTTCTTCATTTGTGTATATCCCAGGTCTGTGCCTGGTGACATTGTGTGTCAGTCCAGAGGGGAGGGATACTTTCTACCTTTGTCACAGTTGTGAGGAGAAGTGTGGCCCAGGACAGATCATAGACCACCTCCTCTCTGCTGACCACCTCTCCAACTACTATGTAAATACACACACACACACACCAATTAAACTGCAGCCAGAGTAGTCTGTAATTGGTTTTGTTTCATTTTTGTGTGTATCAGAGCTACACAGACCCTGATGTGTTGAGTTTCTCCTGGATGCCTAACATGGATATGTTGAACCTCCTACGGCCGCTAGCTGTCAAAGAGATGGACAAGAATGGACCTGGAGTGCTACGGGTAACTACTGGTTTTCTCATTGTGATGGGTGTGTGTGCCGGGTCGGGCCTACTCACGTGTGTGTATTTGTGTGTAGGTGCTGGACATGCCTAAGAGTGTGTCTGTGAAGTTGAAGACAAGTGGCTACTCTAAAGGTACAACTGTCACATCACTGCTATTCATTGGTACAGTAAGAAGTTACTCCACACGATTAACTAACTTTCTTTCTGTCTCTCAGTCATGCAGGCCCTGACTCAGACTGACAGGCTGGCTGAGTGTATCAGAGGTGAGTGTGCATGTCCTTTTCTTTTCAATCACTTCTTTATATCTAGTTTAACATCTGTGTTGACTAAATCTATCCCTTTTTTCCTCTCACTACATCCCTCTTCCTCTCTAGCTGACAGACCAGAAAGGATGACTATACAAGAGTACCACAGAGACCCCAACAGGAAACACCCTCTGCTGGGTAGGAACCATTATCACAAACACAGTTGGAAGGGGAAAGAGGAAGGCTGTGACACAGTATGTCAGTGACCTCAAAATGGCGTGTGCACATTGCAGTAGACTCTGGTTCTAGAGACACATAACCACTAGCGTTGCACGGTGTACCGAGACTTTTTCGATACTATAACGTGAAAAGTGGTTCACTATTAGAATTTGTTACTTTCTGTCAAATGTGTCGTAAGTTTGAAAAGAAACTAAATGCATTGAACCTGTTAGAAAATGTATTCATTTGCCCGAGCTTATCATAAGAGATGAGCAGAAGGCATCAGTGATTTGTGTGCTGTGTGTGTGCCGTGCGTCTTTATCTAACGCTTTGTGTAGCCGTTAGTGATGCTAATAGGGTGGCGCACAATTGGCCCAGCGTCGTCCGGGTTATGGGAGGGTTTGGCTGGGGTAGGCCATCATTGTAAATAATATTTTTTTTCTTAACTGACTTGCCTAGTTAAATAATAAGTATTCAGGTAGATGGAAAGGCTTTCCCAAAAACCTTTTAAATTAAGTACAAATTAGCCTATGCCTACCTGGCAAATTAATTATTTGCATCAATCCAGTGGGCATTTGTTTTGCATACTCCATCACATGTGCACTACAGAAACACTGCTAACCAAACAGTGCTAATCTCATGCCACTTAATTTAAAAGGTAACTCAAACAGCAATCTTTGTGTGGTTTAAGCGTCGTTGTGGACTTAACACATTTATTGATTTTTCTAAAAAAAAAATAATAATAATAATTGAGCGAAAACCTAAAAGAAGTGGGAAAAATCTGTCACTTCTGCTGTGTTATCATTTTGGTATCATGACACTAAACCTTTTGTAGGTTTGTGATGGCCATCACCCAGCTGTTAGGTTGCCAAACGGAGATAAAGGATCAGTTGACGACTTCCTAGTTCAGAAGTCTCTTTATTCACAGCACACTAACACTGCCTCTCAGATCGACATCAATAAAGTAGTGTCCTACGCATGTTAGCGTTTTTCGTCATGAATCTTGTTCTGGAGGCAGCTCTGCAGAGAGGTCACTAGCTGGTACAGCCAGAGTCTCATAAAATCAGATTTTAAACGTAATCACACTGCTAACCCTAACCTTGAATTCAACATTTTTGTTTTTGTGAATGTTTACAGTGTAGACAGTCCCTTTTCTAGATGTGGGGCTGCGGGTTTTCGCAGAGCTAGACAGACGGAGGCCTCAATATTCAGCTAGACAGTGAGCATAAGTACAATGGCACGTTATTAATTTGCTTAATCAATGGTGGGGGTCTTTAGAATACCCCCAAAATTAACTTTAACCCTTCAATGGTCAGAGCATAAACCTGAAGTGAGTTCAAAAACATATGTTTGCAGTGAACATGTAGCCAGAGTAACAAGTTCAGTTGAACGATTTTTGAATGAACATTCTGAAATGTTAAGGTGAAACAAACAGCTACATTTTCTAACGATTACTGTTGCTTTTTAGCGACAATATTCAAACTGAAAACTACTTAGCTAAAAATCTACATGGCCACTTGATTATTTTTAGCGGTAGTTTAGACCCATAACAGACACTTACGTTCACCGTACAGTATCTTCTCCGACTGTTAGCAAACGTTGACGAACAATCGCGACCAACACAAAACAAATGGAATATGTTTGCTAACGTTGGCCAATGTTCACAAACTATTTCCCTTGTTGAATGCACCTGTGTGTCAGTGACTACCCCTAACTTCTGATCCTTTACTTGTGACCTGTAGGTCTACAGCACCTGGTGGAGTACTGCTGTGAAGGGCATGGCCAAAGGAGATCCTACCTCTGTCAGCTCTGCCGCCTTCCTGTCCCCTCACGGAGGGTCATCCAACACACACTCGGCTTCGACCACCTCTACTGGTACTTCGTAAGTAACTGTGTTTGTGTATCTGGGGACTCACACTTGGTAAGAATCTGCTACCAGCAACCAGTAATTTTCACTGAAAGGAGAATAGGACAGACGCACATAGACTTAAAGGTCGACCACAAGATTGCAAGCAACCAATGTTCTGCATTTCCAATATTATGCAAATTACTGCGAAGTGACCGCATGATAGCCAATCGGAAGAGGGCAAGCTCATGCAAGCAAGCTTCGACGTTAGCTAACCACACATTTTTTTCATGCAAGCTTTTTGAGGATACACCCGTGAGGTGGTGTATCAACTATTTCATCGCTCATTACCGCTTCAAGTGTGAGTCTGGTGTGTGTGTGTTACACCCTCTACTGGTATTTCTTGACTACCTCTGTATGTGTAGAAGGTGTTTCACCCCTCCACCCTCCTGATGAAGGACTGTTATAAAGAGTACAGCTGCAGGTTCATCGCCATGATCCTGGACCTGGCCAATCAGGTGCAAGACATCAGTCAGTCAGCCAATATGGAGATACAGGTGAACAATACCACACTCATATCTGTTGACTTCACCCCCAAACCAATAATTGAATCAATCTGACTGATAACCTAATGGTCTGTCTGTTTGTTACAGCAAGTTGTGTTGGAACCAGCAGTGTTCTCCTCAGTTGAGTTTTCTGTCTACACAGAGGGTGAGTAGACATGCATACAAACGCACTCTTTAAAATAATGAATAGATGTGGTCTAAGCCTCTGCCTCCAGAACACGTATACTGCTGTAGCATGGGGTTGAATCCAGCCAACTGCTATTTTAGCAACTCTTTCAGCAACCCACACCTCTTGAAAAAATGTCAATCATACATGCATATTTTGATTCTCAAATGTGTGTACACACTGTAGGGTCTCTATCACACACACACACACACACACTGACATGTGTTTGCTGTTTGTAGCTCTGAGGAAGTTGCAGACCATTAGGAGAGCTCGTAAGGAGGGCAGCCTTAAGACCAGCATTATACCTGGAGACAAACTGGGTACGTACTGGGAAGGAATGTTTTCACATGTTGCCTTGTTGAGAAGCACATCTCGAACTCTGTTCCATTTCTATTCCTCCCTCTGTTTGTATGACTTCTGCCTCTTGCTCAGTCACCCTCAAATCAAGGTTTATCGGTCACGTACACAGTTTTGCAGATGTTATCGCAGGTCCAATGCAGTACACACAATCTAAAAATAAAACAAAAAGAACAAACAATTTTAAGACTTATCAGAACGAGCAATGACTGAGTCCAGAATATAAATATTTACACTACATGACCACATACTTTTGGCCATCTGCTTGCCGAACATTTGTAAATAAGAATTTGCATTAATATGGAGGAGTCCCCCGTTGCTGCTGTAATAGCCTCCTCTCTTCTGGGAAGGCTTTCCACTAGATGTTGGAACATTGCTGCTTCCATTAATCCACAAGCATTAGTGAGGTCGGGCACTGATGTTGGGCGATTATGTCTGGCTCAAAGTCTCCGTTCTAATTCAATCCAAAGGTGTTTGATGGGGTTGAGGTCAGGGCTCTGTGCAGGCCAGTCAAGTTCTTCCACACAGATCTCAACAAACAATTTCTTTATGCATCTTGCTTTGTGCTTGGGGCATTGTCATGCTGAAACAGGAAGGGCCTTTGCCAAACTGATGGCAAAAAATGGAAACACAGAATCGTCTAAAATCCAATGGCGGCGAGCTTTACACCAGTCCAGCTGACGCTTGACATTGCGCATGGTGATCTGCGACTGCTTGGCCATGGGAACCCATTTCATGATGCTCCCTACAAACAGTTATTGTGTTGACGTTGCTTCCAGAGGCAGCTTGAAACTCAATAGTGAGTGTTGCAACCGAGGACATTCGAGTTTTACGCAGTTCAGCACTCGGCGGTCACATTCTGTAAAGCTTGTGTGGCCTACCACTTCGCGGCTGAGCTTTTGTTGCTCCTAGACGTTTCCACTTCACAATAACACTTACAGTTGACTGGGGCAGCTCTTGCAGGGCAGAAATTTGACGACCTGACTTGTTGGAAAGGTGGCATCCTATGACTGCCACGTTGAAAGTCGCTGAGCTCATCAGTACGGGCCATTATACTTCCAATGTTTTTCTGTGGCAATTGCATGGCTGTGCTCGGTTTTATACACCTGTCAGTAACAGGTGTGGCTGAAATAGCCTAATCAGCTAATTTTAAGGGTTGTCCACATACTTTTGGCCATGTAGTAAATGAATATAAAAGGTGCAGCTATGCCTTCTTCAAAAGGTAGAAGCACAGAATCGTCAGAACCCCCTTGACTTTTTCCCAATTTTTGTACAGTCTGAATTTTTCAAATGGATTCAATTGATTTGTCACTGGCCTACACACAATACCCCATTTAATATAAAAGTGGAATTATGTTTTTTTTTTTTTTTTATAAAAAAAACTTGTACAAATTGAATTAAATGAGAATTTAGTCGAAGTATTCAAACCCTTTTGTTATGCAAGCCTAAATAAGTTCAGGAGTAAAAATGTGCTTAATTTTTTATTTTATTTTACTTTTTATTTAACTAGGCAAGTCCGTTAACAAATTGTTATTTACAATGAAGGCCTAGGAACACTGGGTTAACTGCCTTTTTCAGGGGCAGAACTTTACCTTGTCAGCTCTGGGATTCAATCTAGCAACTTTTCGGTTACTGGCCCAACCACTAGGCTACCTGCTGCCCCACTTAACTTTACAAGTCAAATAATAAGTTGCATAGACAATAATAGGGTTTACATTTTTTCTTTTTAATGTCCAGCTCGTCTCTGTACCCCACATGTACATTTATCTGTAAGGTATCTCAGTTGAGCAGTGAATTTTAAACACATATTCAACCACAAAGACCAGGGAAGTTTTCCAATGCGTCGCGAAGAAGGGCAGCTATTGGTAGATGTGTAAAAATGGGAAAAAAAGCAGACGTTGAATATCCTTTTGAGTATGGTGAAGCTATTAATTACACTTTGGATTGGGTGTGTGTTGATACACTGTCACTACAAAGATACAGGTGTCCTTCCTAACTCTGACGGAGAGGAAGGAAACCGCTCAGGGTTTTTTATGATGCCAATAATGACTTTAAAACAGTTCCAGTTTAATGGCTGTGATAGAGACTTGAAGAAGGATCAACTACAACAGAGTTACTTTACAATACTAACCTAATTGACAGAGTGAAAAGAAGGAAGCCTGTACAGAATAAAACATTCTGAAACATGAATCCAGTTTGCAACAAGGCACTAAAATAATACTGCAAAAAATGTGGCAAAGCAATTAACTTTTTGTCCTGACTACTAAGTGTTATGCTTGGGGCAAATCCAATACAACACATTACTGAGTACCATTCTCCATGTTTTTAAGCATAGTGGTGGTTTTCAAAGTACAGAGATCCTTGGTGAAAACCTGCTCAGGACCTTAAACGGGGGCGAAGGTTCACCTTTCACCTTAAGCCCACAGCCAAGACAACACAGAAGTGGAATGGCCCAGCCAGAGCCCGGACTTGAACCTGATCTAACATCTGGAGAGACCTGAAAATAGCTGTGCAGCGACGCTCCCCATCCAACCTGATGGAGTTTGAGAGGATCTGCAGAGAAGAATGGGAGAAACTCTCCAAATACAGGTGTGCCAAGCTTGTAGCGTCATACCCAAGAAGACTCGAGGCTGTAATCGCTGCCATAGGTGCTTCAACAAAGTACTGAGTAAAGGGTCTGAATATTTATGTAAATGTTATTTCTTATTTTTTTATATACATTTGCAAACATTTCTAAACCTGTTTTTGCTTTGTCTTTATGGGGTATTGTGTGTAGATTGAGACTTTTTTTGTTGTAACAAAATGTGGGAAAAGTCATTGGGCCTGTAATTAACGAATGCACTGTTGAACTGTTAAAACCGGTTGTAAACATTTTATTAAAGTGACCAGTGTTCAATGACTCTATGTACATAGAGCAGTAGTCTAAGGTTCAGGGCAGGGTGCTGTGCGAAGGCCGGCTAGTGATGACTGTTTAACAGTCTGATGGCCTGGGGATGGAAGCTGTTTATTCACCCTGGGGTGTATTCAGGATCTATGGATGTTACTGGAGTGCTTTGTAAACGAAGTTCTGCTAAATTTGCTGGGTTGCAGAAGGTAGTCATATGGTGTTATCTAACTAGTCTCTCAATGGTATTCCATAACTTCTCTCTCCCCCTGACGTTGGCCTCAATGTATGTTCAACTCTTTACGTGGCCTCTAAAAGCACTATGAAACATAAATAAGACTAGGTTTTAACTACCTGCAGAGTACAATGTCGCAGGATCTCCTGTGAGCTGGTTCAGGGTACGTGGCTCTGGATGAATGTGCCGTACACACTACCTGACTAGCTCACTGGGCGAGAAGAGGAACTGCCCCAAAATAAATAGCTTTTCCAGTTGAAAGCTGCCTATGTGGCATCTATAGTAGTCATATACATAAATGATAGTTCAGTCGAGTACAGACTTAACTGAATGACAACCAAGACAGAATATAATAAGACATTTTATTTAATAGTTTGGGGTAGACCTCGTCTCTGAGGAATGCTAGTCATAGTCAGATGCTGATGACTTGTGTTGTAGCAATTCTATAGGAAGAGAGACTGCAGATTCTTTCAAACACTTATAAGATTGGCAAAAAAAGCTCAACGAACAGTGTTCTCTGCTTTTATAGAGAAGCACATCCTTTTTGTATATACGTGGCAGTCAGCAGATGGTGTGTAAAGACAATTAGTTGTCTGTTTTACATTTAAGATGTATGGTTGAGCCCTCGGGCTAACTGCATTCACAACAGCAAAACACTATGTGCTCCTTTCTGGAAGTTTCCATACATGTGACTTTCTGTAGATAGTAAACACACGGGATGTCACATGCTGCGGTCGCACCGAAGTGGACCTTATCTATATGACCAGTCTCATGACCCAGTCCCACAAAGACGAGTTTGTATTAAGTTAGAAAAAACTAGCATATAACGAGACGATTCTTTAAACAGTAAAACATTGGATAGCTTGACTAATTATGTAATTTTCCACATATTTTATCGAACGGGTGGCAACCCTAAGTCTAACTATTGCTGTTACATTGCACAACCTTCAATTTTATGTCATAATTATGTAAAATTCTGGCAAATTAGTTTGCAACGTGCCAGGCAGCCCAAACTGTTGCATATACCCTGACTCTGCGTGCAAGAGAAGTGACACAATTTCCCTAGTTAATATTGCCTGCTAACATGAATGAATTTTAACTAAATATGCAGATAAAAAAAAAATACTTGTATTGATTTTAAGAAAGGCATTGATGTTTATGGTTAGGTACATTCTTGCAACGATTGTGCTTTTTATCCCGCGAATGTGCTTCTGTTAAATCATCCCCCGTTTGGCGAAGTAGGCTGTGATTCGATGATAAATTAACAGGCACCCCATTGATTATATGCCACGTAGGACAAGCTAGTTAACCTAGTAATATCATCAACCATGTGTAGTTAACTAGTGATTATGTTAAGATTTTTTTTTTTTTAAATAAGATTAGTTTAATGCTAGCTTGCAACTTACCTTGGCACCTAGCTGAACTCGCGTATCAGGTGGCCACCCTGCCACACAGTTTCCTCGTGGAATGCAATGTAATCGGCCTCCACAAATGCAGATTACAGATTTTGTTATAAACTTGAAATTGGCCCTAATTAATCATCCGACCTCTAATCTAAACCAGATGTTCCCTGGCTATATAAGCTAAACTTGAATTGTGTCTAAGAGAGTCCAATGCTGGCTGCATCCAGTAAAGGTCTCCCCTGCGCAGGTCACTTAAGCAATAAGGCACAAGGGGGTGTGGTATATGGCTAATATACTACGGCTAGGGGTTGTTCTTACGCACAACGCAACACTGAGTGCCTGGATACAACCATTAGCCGTAGTATATTGGCCATATACCACTAACCCCCGAGATGCATTATTGCTATTATAAACTGGTTACCAACATAGTTAGAGCAGGAAAAATACATGTTTTGTCATACCTGTGGTTTATGGTCTGAACCATGGCTGTCAGCCAATCAGCATTCAGGACTCGAACCACCCAGTTTATAATATTGAATAAACCCTGGGTGAATGCTTAAGTGTTCTCTCAGAGCTCACACTGACCGTGGTAACATTGGAAGTTGGATATTCAACAGAAATGCAGCTCTATTGGTCTAGTTGGGGACAGTCAATAAGTAACACAATGTAAATGGGACAATATTTTCTAAATTTGATAGGTCCAAATTTCACTTACTTAGAAACCTCACCAATTGTAAGGCACCCCCCCGCACCTCTGAGTCAGAGGGGTTGGGTTAAATGCGGAAGACACATTTCAGTTGAATCCATTCAGTTGGAGATACCTAGTAAATTTTCCCTTTCCCTGAAGAGTAGCGGTCTGATCTCACCTCAGTCAAGCACTGACGCTAATTGGCAAAAGTTGGCTAAAATGAGGCGATATCAGCCCGTACAACCCCTCCTTAAATCGTCTGTCGTAGCTGAATCAGAATTAGTTAGGTAACATAGATAAGATGTTTTATTTACTTTATACTTGTCATTAGAATGTCTTATTTTGGACTATACTGTTGGCAGTTGCATTTTCTCTCCCTTCTCTAGGGAAAAGTCACTTGGGGCCCAGTGAGGGGAGAGGTCAGGCCTGTCTTTTACATGTCTGGTAATAGGCAGAATATCAGAAAGGGAGAAATCCAGCTTGAACATTGTCTTCATAATGAATATATCTGTGAAACCATGTGAAGGGCTCCACTATGTCTGTACTCCAGTCACTCCCTCCTTTTCCCACTGGGGGGAGGAGTATGGCAGTGTCTGGAACCATTGTATGTCCCCTCTGTTGCCCTTCTCTTGACCTAGTATATGACCTAGAGGCTCCGTGAGCTTGCCCAGTAGAAGGGGTGCATTTGAGATGGGAGTATCTAGAATTGACAATTGATATATGCCATTGGATGAGGTAATGTTTTGGTACTATGAAGTACCAAGAGACCAAACTGAATGATAATTTATAACTAATGCCATCTGGCTATGGGATACTCCTCTCTCAAGTAAAAGGCCCTTTGAAGTTCCTAATATCTGTGGTTTATCATGTGAGTTGGCTATAAAAGATACTAAGTCTTCTTTTGAAAGCACTCTCGGAGAATTAATTTATAGACACTGAATTGATCTGAGAGTCACAGGGCTATGGTGAAACTCATATTAATAAAAGATGAAGTTTATGTGGTGTGTGGTTTGTAACTCATCATTTAGTAATACAGGAAATGACCACGACACATCCCAGACACAGCACACTCGCACCCTACCTGAATACCTGGTTTATTTAAGGCTGAGGCTTGAAGCACCCCAGGTTTGCTAGAGCAGAGAGGTCATCGGAGTGGTCCTGTACAGGACATATCATGTATAGCAGAATGAGTTTGAGGTGGTTTCCAGATCTGGAAGGGGGCATGTGGAGGAGATTATGGAGAGTGGAATGTGCTGATGTAGAATGATTAAAGTAAAGGATGACTGTATAGAAAATAAGGTATTGCCCTCCCTTAATCAGTTTAAGTGACTGTGTTTCAGGTTGGCAGGACTCCTGATCCTCTCTCTCCCTCTGTTCTTACTTCTGCTCTGTGTTTGGCCAAGTGATTTCAATGTCCCCTCTCCCACTTCGCTAACACTTTATTTGGATAGTGTAGCTAACCCTTATCCTAACCCTATACTTAACTCCTAGCCTAGCCCTAACCTTAGCCCTAACCCTTACTCTTAACCGTAACCTTACCAAGCAGTTGCTTATCAACAGATTGTTTGTTGATAGTAAGTCTATCTAGATGCTCTGCAGATGGCCAATCAGGACTATCCAAATCAAGTGTTACCCCCTTCTTTCTCTGTTTAGAGTTGTGCCAGTCAGGGACTCTGTAACTCTCTGATGTTCTCTGTCTGGATCTTCTTTAGTTCCTTCCTCAGAAGGGTCAAATATTACCAAAGATGTTACCATGACTAACGTTCCTGAAGCTGTTCCTATGGAGACCAAGTCAAGCCCAGAGAAGACCTATGTCACACCTACAGCTGTTGAGACTGTAGCTACAGCAAGTACTGTTCCAGTTGTTACCAAAGCTACTAGCCAGAGCGGGACCTGTCGACTGCACTGTCAGGTGAGGAATACTGTTCCTCACACAAGGTAACACAGCCACAACTTCTAATTTACCTGGGGTTAAGTGTCTTTCAGTACTTAACCCCAGGTTAAGGTCCTGCTCCAGGACTGGTGACATGCCTCCTCTCTGTAATGTTGGCATGGTGGCTGCTCAACATGTTTACTTTACATCTGGAAATACTTAAACCCTCTCCCACACACTCTGAGGAACAGGAGGCTCAACAATTGTGTGTGTGTGTGCATCCCTGTCATCTCTGTATCCACTTCAGGACTGCAACGTGGTATGTGAGTCTGTGTCGCAGTACAAGTTACATGTGCGTCACTGGAAACACAAGGAGATGCTAGGAGTTATCTTTGAACCAGGTACTAGTGATGTTGACCACCAACCATAAAAAATCAACTACTGCATCGTTTCCCCATCATGCTGTACATCTTTTGAGAGTTACATTGTTTATGAACTATTTTTTTTCTTTCTCAGGGGACGAGGACAGTAAAGGTGAGTTTTCTGACTCCAATGAAATGTATATGTTTAATGCGTTCATCTCATTGTCCAGTTCTACTGGCCATCAAGATCACTGACAACATTCTTCCTTCCCTTCTCTCTGCCATTGGTATAGCCTGCATCCCATCCTTTACCTTGTATGAGTACATCCGGAGCTCAGAAAGAACTGAACCAATTATTGGTAAAGGGGTGTCCTCTTTTCAGAAAAATATCAGACTTTAATATTAAATATTATTATGCTGTTTTGTCTTAGTTGCGCTACCATACATACTGTACTCTGTCGGACTCCATTTCCCAGGTGTCTATCTGTTGGTGATGTGTTTGAGTACTGAGTGTTGGAAAACACCCTTCTACCTGTGTCACACCTGTCAGGAGATAATCCCTGCCAATCTCGTCATGACTCACCTCACCTCCACACTCCACCTTCGACGCACCCTGGTCAGTGTGCATATGTGTTGCTTTTTATATCACACTTTATGGCTATGGCTGCTTCTAAATGATTTTTCACACATCTAAGTTGTGCTTATGAAGCATTATGAATGCTTTATAAAGTCTGTGTATACATTGTAGTTAGTTGAAAGTGGGAGCTCTATCTCTCTGTATCAGATGTACCAGAGTCCGCAGTGTCTGCCATTCGGGTGGGGGACAGAGATGGGCCTGGAGGTCCTGAAGACTTTGGCCTGGGAGGAGGAGAGAGTCCGAGGAGAGAGAGACAATGTACTGAAGGTAGGGAAAGATTGGGGGAGAAGGGGAGGTTGCTCTGGAGATGTGAAGGTTTATGGTCTCATTCCATTTATTGCCCTCTCTCCCCCAGGTGTTTGATATTCCTGACAGTGTTTTCCACAGCATTAAGATGTCCACCTACTCCTCCGGTAAGACATCTCCCCACTAAAAATAATAATATATTTATTTTTTATATAGCGCATTTCATTACAAAGGGAATCTCAAAAGATACTTTTAAAAACATGTAGGGTTGTGGCAGGTTCAGTCTTAGGCGCTGGTCTTCCACAGCTTATAATGTTGATGCTGATAGTGTTGATGCAGTTGAGAGTTGTAGTGGAGGGTGTGTCGACGGTACAGGGAGGGAGAAGTGTCAGTCGGATAGACAGGACCGACGCTCTTCATTGGGCACCTCGCAGTCTCTTCCTCCGTAGGTAGGCTGCATCATCAACTGCCGAAAGTCTAGCACCCCCTGCATTCATGTCCTCTGTCTGTTCTCTCTTGCGCTCGCTCACTCTCATCCTCAAGCCATGAAGAAACTCAAGAACTTCCATCGTTATCTAAAAGGTTAGTAGACGTTCATCATAAAGTTTCTCTGGTGTCATAAGAGGAGCAATCAGGGCTCTAAGAATGTTTGTCTCTGTGTGTTATCCTATAGTTGACAGGCCGCTGACATTTTCCGCCCATCTAAAAAACAAAGACCGGAGGATTCCTATGCTGGGTGAGTGCAGACCAAAATGAAAACAGAATCGAAAGGGTTTAAACTAAGTAAAAACATTGTGAAGTGGAAGCGGAAGCAGACACAGAAAGCAGGCATATAGAAATTAGACAAAGTGGACATATGGGAAGTGGACATACAGAAGCACAAATGCTATACAAACAGTAAGTGCTTGTTGTGGAGGTTCTTACCTTACCCTCTGATGGGTATTAACCACTATAGCTTTGTGGAAATATCTGTTTTACCATCTGTGCCTCTGTATCCTTTTTGTGTTACTGATGTATGTAACAATGAGGCCTCTGAATCCTCTTGGACCACTCACATACTGCACAGTACAGTCTGTCCTCTGAATGACTTCAGTGTTAGAACATCCTGCGTCCAAGGGAATATGTGGTTTACACATGCATTTAGTTTCCTTACCTTTTTATACGGTGCTCTGTCCCTTAGATATATTAGTATTAATTGCATGGATTCCATAGATTGAGGTGGAGGAGACTCCGTTTGTATGCTACTTCTATACTACTCTTCCTGGCTGGTCGTTAAGAAAATCTTGAATTGGATTCAAGTGTTTGTCGTTTTGTTCTCGGTATCGACAAACAGTATTCAAGACTACTTAAAGACACATAACTTCGACATCTCAAACACCCTTTTATACGTTAGAGGAGTCTCTTTTGTCCTAAACCTATGGAATCCAAACAACAGTGTTCATAATAAATCCCGTTCCAAAAAGATAGTAAATACATTATGGAAACCAGTTGTCCATTGGAAGAGATGTTCTAATCACAAGTCTTAAACCATATTTATTATTTAATTACTTAATGGCTTAACCTCTTGCGGACGACTGGGACGCTAGCGTCCCATCGACAATTTCCCGTGAAATGGCAGATCTTCAAATTACTATAAATAATTAAATGAAATCACAAGTGAGATGCATCAAAATAAAGTTTAACTTGTTGTTAATCCAGCCACCGTGTCAGATTTCAAAAAGACTTTACAGCGAAAGCAAACCATGCGATTATCTGAGGACACTGCCCAGCACACAAATGCATAACAAATCATTTTCAACCAGGGAGTTGCGACACGAAAGTCAGAAATAGCGATATAATATATGCCTTACCTTTGAAGACCATCTTCTGTTGGCACTCCAAAAGGTCCCAGTTACATTACAAATGGTCCTATAGTTAGATAAAGTCCTTCTTTATATCCATAAAAACTCAGTTTAGCTGGCACACTTCAGTCAATAATCCACTCGATTTCCCTCCAAAATGCATACAAAATGAATCCCAAACGTTAACAATAAACTTATCCAAACAAGTCAATCAACGTTTATAAATCAAACAATAGGTACCCTAATACGCAAATAAAAGATACAATTTGAGACTGAGAATCGTTATTGTCTTTACCGGAGAAAAATACCAAAGAAGGCACTCTCATTCACGCGCTTGGAAACACTACAGCCAAAATGCCACCTAGAAAAACTACAATTTCTGGCTAAATTTTCCAAAAACCAGCCTGAAACTCTAAAGACTGCAGTTCCTAGGGTTTCCACTAGATGTCAACAATCTGGCATGATTTCACCCTATTATAAAAGTGCCAGCCATTGAAATCAGTGGTAGGATGATTTTTTTGGGGAGGGGGTGGTTTGTCCTCTGGGTTTCGCCTGCCATTTCAGTTATGTTATACTCACAGACATTATTTTAGAAGTTTTAGAAATTAGAATGTTTTCTATCCAAATCTACCAATAATATGCATATCGTAGCTTCTGGGCCTGAGTAGCAGGCAGTTTCATTTGGGCACGCTTTTCATCCGGACGTCAAAATACTTCCCCCTATCCAAAAGAAGTTAACAAGACCATGACATACCCTCTATTTAAGCATAAAACAAAGGGGAAGCATGTTTTACCCGTGTTCGAGATACACTGTTAGACCTAGAAAAGTAGTTCCCATCAGAATTACCCCTCACCTCTGTGTTCAGGTCAATAACTCTATTTTTCTTTTTTTTTTCTCTCAGGTCTGCAGTTCCTGGTTCAGTACAGTGTTACTAGGGCCGGGGCCTCGTCTCCAGGCTGGGGCTTCCTGTGTTTGTTGTGTGAGAGGAAGTTGTCAGACGGACTCAGCATCGCTCACATACACAGCTATGAACATGTCACCACGTTCCTGGTAAATATACACACAAAGATTGACCAATTTGTTGCTCCAACACAACAACAAAAAAGCCTATTGCCCTCTTATACAAGTCTGTGTGTGTAGGAGCGTGCCCATCCAGGCTCTGTGAAAGAGGTAGAGGAGTCTGATAAGAGGAGCGAAATACTGCTGGACCTGGCACAACAGGCTGAGAAAATACATGCCATGGGGTGTCTACAGGTAACACACACACACACACACACACACACACACACACACACACACACACACACACACACACACACACACTCCACCAGACATGTCTAGGTAAAACACTCCAAACCAACACAAAAAACCCACAGTTATACCCTGTAGTGATGCATTGTCCTCATCCCTCGCTCTCTCCTTCTCCCTCTATCCCTTATAAGTTCATGATGTTGCAACGCTACATCGGGGAGTCCGTCATCTATGAGAAAGGTGTGTGTGTGTGTGTGTGTGTGTGTGTGTGTGTGTGCATTTGTTTGGTCACCTTTGTGTGAGTGATTAACTCTGTATTCTGTAGCCTTAGTGATCTTGAAGGCGATCAAGAAGAGAGAGAACATGGGAGACCTGATGCCCATGCTACCACTTGGCAAGAAACTGGGTGAGTTAGAGGGGAGGGAGAGGTGGGAGGGAGAGGGTAACACATCAACTAGACATTTAACATTGGGGGTAGTGATGAAGGTGGCGATGATGTTGCTGTTTCTTAGTTCCCTCCAGTTCGATCAGAGACCAGAGCCAGACTACCCCAGAACCTGCCCCTACATCTGTAGGAGAGGAGAAACCGACCAGGAAAGAGACTGACAAAGACAATGAGACCGAGATGGACAGAGAGGCCACCCCAGAAACCATTCAAATGACCCAGGAGACTGGGGTGGAAGTGGATAAACGCATTGGCAAAGAAACCTGCAGTGACCCCAGTAAAGACACTGGCAGAGAGACCAGTAAAGAGGCTGGCAGAGAGACCAGTAAAGAGGCTGGCAGAGAGACCAGTAAAGAGGCTGGCAGAGAGACCAGTAAAGAGGCTGGCAGAGAGACCAGTAAAGAGGCTGGCAGAGAGACCAGTAAAGAGGCTGGCAGAGAGGCCAGTAAAGAGGCTGGCAGAGAGGCCAGTAAAGAGGCTGGCAGAGAGGCCAGTAAAGAGGCTGGCAGAGAGGCCAGTAAAGAGGCTGGCAGAGAGGCCAGTAAAGAGGCTGGCAGAGAGGCCAGTAAAGAGGCTGGCAGAGAGGCCAGTAAAGAGGCTGGCAGAGAGGCCAGTAAAGAGGCTGGCAGAGAGACCAGTAAAGAGGCTGGCAGAGAGACCAGTAAAGAGGCTGGCAGAGAGACCAGTAAAGAGGCTGGCAGAGAGACCAGTAAAGAGGCTGGCAGAGAGACCAGTAAAGAGGCTGGCAGTACAGAGGCTGGCAGTACAGAGGCTGGCAGTACAGAGGCTGGCAGTACAGAGGCTGGCAGTACAGAGGCTGGCAGTACAGACGCTGGCAGTACAGACGCTGGCAGAGAGACCAGTACAGACGCTGGCAGAGAGACCAGTACAGACGCTGGCAGAGAGACCAGTACAGACGCTGGCAGAGAGACCAGTACAGACGCTGGCAGAGAGACGATAACAAAAGCCAGTCAAGAGACCAGAAAGGACAGCAGGAGCAGAGGGAAAGATAAGGAGGCGGAAAAGATAATCAAGGAGATGGAGACTGGCAAAAAAGAGACCAGTACAGAGACTGTCAAAAAGTTAGGTAGTAAGACTAGAAACATGACAGTCCATGAGACCAGCAAAGACACTGGGAAAATGACCAGTACAGAGACTGTTAAGGAGACTGAGAGAGAGACCTGTAGAGCTGTTAGTATAGTGGCCAGTAGAGCCAGCAATAGAGAAACCAAAAAAAAGCCAGAGACTTGTAAAACACCTGAAAAGAAGACCAATACTCAGACTGTGAAAGAAAAAACTAAAGGTGTGTTCATGTTTTGAGTTTGTGGTACATGCGAGTGTGTGTGTGTGGCGTAGTCGGTTGTTTTGAGTGTTTATTTGGATCCTTGTTCTCTGTTACAATTAGCTGTGTGTGTTTGTGCATACTCGCAATGAGTGCGAGGTAAGTGGCATAGTCAGCATTGTTGACTCTCTTTATCTTCTAGTGACTCCTCCCCCCATCTCCCCTCCAACCACTAATCTGTGGGATTTCCTGAAGAGGCAGAACCGAGAGGCTGTGATTGGTCAGTATCTCTGCAGTGTGTGTTAATGTATTCGGACACGTTATTGTTTAGCTGAACAGATTTATTATTTCACCTAGCAGGGCTGATTGAGATGAGCAAAATCCAAGTCAGTCCTATCCAATGAAGAGATAATGAGCAATGACACACTATCAGACTGAGTGTTGTGGTGAACTAGCCAGAGAGCAAATTATCTGGTGGCCTCTCACCCACACCAATCAGTTAGCAGATCAACCTGGGTTTGGGGCTCATTGTCACTGATAGAGCTATCTGAGATTAAAAAATAAAAAAATAAAAATAGGTTTGAGAATGAGGTCAATGGAGACTTGTGTGAAAATGTGTGGTGATCTCAAGTATGAATACCACACTTAGTGTAGGCGCGAAGACACTGCCTGTTTACTATTGTGAATGGGATGGAGTTTGCTGATATGTGAAGGTCCGATGATCTTAGTCGTGTGAATTTTACATCTAACTAAGATGTTTGGTGTAGTATCTATCAAGTGAAAAGTGTTCATGAACAAACACTTTAATTGAAGAATCCTTACGGCTAACCGACTACGTCACAACATGTGGTAATATATGCACAAACTGTTCCGACCTGGTTCGGATGGGAAGCATTTAAGCCTTTAGTCTGACGTGGCAAGTCTTCCCAAAATAAAAAACATGCAAAATAGTTGATTGATTTGATAGTGGCAACACATCACTTGTGAAGGGCAGGCAGACTCAAAGAATACTCAGACCTTTAGGATGACAATTTTATTCAGCAGCTCTTTTTTTTATTAAACCTTTTATTTAACCAGGTAGGCTAGTTGAGAACAAGTTCTCATTTGCAACTGCGACCTGGCCAAGATAAAGTATAGCAGTGTGAACAGACAACAACAGAGTTACACATGGAGTAAACAATAAACAAGTCAATAACGCTAGGGGAAAAAAGTCTATATACATTGTGTGCAAAAAGCATGAGGAGGTAGGCAATAAATAGGCCATAGGAGCGAATAATTACAATTTGGCAGATTAACACTGGAGTGATAAATGATCAGATGATCATGTGCAGGTAGAGATACTGGTGTGCAAAAGAGCAGAAAAGTAAATAAATAGAAACCGTATGGGAATGAGGTAGATAAATTGGGTGGGCTATTTACCGATGGACTATGTACAGCTGCAGCAATCGGTTAGCTGCTCAGATAGCAGATGTTAAAGTTGGTGAGGGAAATAAAAGTCTAACTTCAGTCATTTTTTTTTTTTTTGCAATTCGTTCCAGTCACAGGCAGCAGAGAACTGGAAGGAAAGGCGGCCGAATGAGGTGTTTGCTTTGGGTGTTATCGTGACCAGTGAACTGGGATAAGGTGGAGTTTTACCTCGCATGGATTTATAGATGACCTGGAGCCAGTGGGTCTGGCGACGAATATGTAGCGAGGGCCAGCCGACTAGAGCATACAGGTCGCAGTGGTGGGTGGTATAAGGTGTTTTAGTGCCATTCGTTGTGTTACTATGATAAACTGCATATAGTTTGCTGAGTAGAGTATTGGAAGCTATTTTCTAGATTACATCGTCGAAGTTGAGGATCGGTAGGATAGTCAGTTTTACTAGGGTAAGTTTGGCGGCGTGAGTGAAGGAGGCTTTTTGCGAAATAGAAAGCCGATTGGATTATGGATTGGAGATTTTTAATGAGTCTGGAAGGAGAGTTTACAGTCTAGCCAGACACCTAGGTATTTATAGATGTCCACATATTCTAAGTCGGAACCGTCCAGGGTGGTGATGCTAGTCGGGCGGGCGGGTGTGGGCAGCGAACGGTTGAAAAGCATGCATTTGGTTTTACTAGCGTTTAAGAGCAGTTGGAGGCCACGGAAGGAATGTTGTATGGCATTGAAGCTCGTCTGGAAGTTAGATGGCACACACTGTCCAAGGAAGGGCCAGAAGTATACAGAATGGTGTTGTCTGCGTAGAGGTGGATCAGGTAATCGCCCGCAGCAAAAGAAACATCATTGATATATACAGAGAAAATAGTCGGCCCGAGAATTGAACCCTGTGGTACCCCCATAGAGACTGCCAGAGGACCGGACAACATGCCCTCCGATTTGACACACTGAACTCTATCTGAAAAGTAGTTTGTGAACCAGGCAAGGCAGTCATTAGAAAAACCGAGGCTACTGAGTCTGCCGATAAGAATATGGTGCTTGACAGAGTCGAAAGCCTTGGCTAGGTCGATGAAGACTGCTGCACAGTACGGTCTTTTATCAATTGCGGTTATGATATTGTTTAGTACCTTGAGCGTTGCTGAGGTGCACCCGTGACCAGCTCGGAAACCGGATTGCACAGAGGAGAAGGTGCGGTGGTATTTGAGATGGTCAGTGATTTGTTTATTAACTTGGATTTCGAAGACCTTTAGATAGGCAGGGCAGGATGGATATAGGTCTGTAACAGTTTGGGTCCAGGGTGTCTCCCCCTTTGAAGAGGGGGATGACCGCAGCAGCTTTCCAATCCTTAGGGATCTCAGACGGTACGAAAGAGAGGTTGAACAGGCTGGTAATATGGGGTTGCGACAATGGCGGCGGATAGAGGGTCCAGATTGTCAAGCCCAGCTGATTTGTATGGGTCCAGGTTTTGCAGCTCTTTCAGAACATCTGCTATCTGGATTTGGGTAAAGGAGAAGCTGGGGAGGCTTGGGCGAGTAGCTGCGGGCGGGGCGGAGCTGGTCACCAAGTTTGGAGTAGCCAGGAGGAAGGCATGGCCAGCCGTTGAGAAATGCTTGAAGTTTTCGATTATCATGGATTTATCGGTGGTGACCATGTTACCTAGCCTCAGTGCAGTGGGCAGCTGAGAGGAGGTGCTCTTGTTCTCCATGGACTTTACAGTGTCCCAGAACTTTTGGGAGTTAGAGCTACAGGATGCAAATTTCTGCTTGAAAAGGCTAGCCTTTTGCTTTCCTGACTGACTGCGTGTATTGGTTCCTGACTTCCCTGAACAGTTGCATATCGCGGGGACTATTCGATGCTATTGCAGTCCGCCACAGGATGTTTATGTGCTGGTCGAGGGCAGGCAGGTCTGGAGTGAACCAAGGGCTATATCGGTTCTTAGTTCGGCATTTTTTTGAACGGGGCATGCTTATCTAAGATGGTGAGGAAGTTACTTTTAAAGAATGACCAGTCATCCTCAACTGACGGGATGAGGTCAATATCCTTCCAGGATACCCGGGCCAGGTGAATTAGAAAGGCCTGCTCGCAGAAGTATTCTAGGGAGCATTTGACAGTGATGAGGGGTGGTCGTTTGACCCCAGATCCGTAGTGGATACAGGCAATGAGGCAATGATCGCTGAGATCCTGATTGAAGACAGAGGAGGTATATTTGGAGGGCAAGTTGGTCAGTATAATGTCTATGAGGGTGCCCATGTTTAGGGTTGTACCTGGTGGGTTCCTTGATGATTTGTGTGAGATTGAGGGCATCTAGCTTAGATTGTAAGCCAGGATTCAGACACGGCAAGGACATCAGAGTTGGCAGAGTGTGCTAAAGCAGTGAGTAAAACAAACTTAGGGAGGAGGCTTCTGATGTTGACATGCATGAAACCAAGGCTTTTTTGATCACAGAAGTCAACAAATGAGGGTGTCTGAGGACATGCAGGGCCTGGGTTTACCTCCACATCACCTGAGGAACAGAGGAGGAGTAGGATGAGGGTGCTGCTAAAGGTTTTCAAAACTGGTCGCTTAGAGCATTGGGGACAAAGAATAAAAGGAGCAGATTTCTGGGCGGGGTAGAAAAGATTCAAGGCATAATGTGCAGACGGGTACGGTGGGGTGCGGGTACAGCGGGGGTAAGCCCAGGCACCGGGTGATGATAAGAGAGGTTGTATCTCTGGACATGCTGGTTATAATGGGTGAGGTCACCGCATGTGTGGGAGGTGGGACAAAGGAGGTATCAGAGGTATGAAGAGTGGAACTAGGGGCTCCATTGTAAACTAAAACAATGATAACTAACCTGAACAACCGTATACAAGGCATATTGACATTTGAGAGAGGCCTACAGCGAGGCATAAAGTAATCGCAGGTGTTGATTGGGAGAGCTAGCTAAAACAACAGGTGAGACAACAACAGCTAATCAGCTAACACAACAACAGCAGGTCAAATGTTGATGACTGGGCAGAGAGGGTCGGGTTAACTACACACAGAGCCTGAGTTCGCGGCCAGGGCCAATGTTTTTTTTTTTTTTAATAAACAGAATGGAGTATCGTGATTAATGGACAGTCCAGCAGGCATCAGCTATGTAGCCAAGTGATCATAGTGTCCAGGGGGCAGCAGTAGATTGAACAGGGAAGCCGCCTCTATGCTAGCATGCGGGCAACACAGCGTTTAAAGTTAGTATTCTGGGGCTAGTAGGAGTATCCGCTCCGACGGAGGCCGGTTGAAGGCACAGTGGATGGAGTATTCGTCGTCGTGGTGGTGCGGCGGGGCGCCGTGTCGACAGAGGATCCAAACCAGATGGCGAAGCAGGTATTGTAGAATTAGTTTGCTAGCCGGGAGGTGCGCCTGGCTCACGGCTAACTGGTGCTAGCTTCGTGGCAGGGGCGTTAGCCACTCGGTAGCAGCGGTGATCCGGTGCCAAGTTCCAGAGCTTACAGCAAGGATCCGGTGGAGTATTGGGCTCTAGCCGTGTATGATTGGGGTCCGGGTGAACAGCTGAGTAGGCCGGGAGGTGGGCCTCAGGGATAGCTTCGGTACTAGGTGAGGTATTTGGTGAACAATGGGTAGGTAGAGAAATAAAATAACAGTAAAAACACAGGCTATATACAGTAGCGAGGCTACATACAGACACAGGTTAGTCAGGCTGATTGAGGTAGTATGTACATGAATGTATAGTTAAAGTGACTGCATATATGATAAACAGAGAGTAGCAGCAGTGTAAAAAGGGGGGTTGGGGGGGGACACAATGCAAATAGTCCGGGTAGCCATTTGATTACCTGTTCAGGAGTCTCATGGCTTGGGGGTAAAAACTGTTGAAGCCTTTTTGTCCTAGACTTGGCACTCCAGTACCGCTTGCCATGCGGTAGTAGAGAGAAGTCTGACTGGGGTGGCTGGGGTCTTTGACTAGTTTTTGGGCCTTCCTCTGACACCGCCTGGTGTAGAGGTCCTGGATGGCAGGCAGCTTAGCCCCAGTGATGTACTGGGCCGTACGCACTACCCTCTAGTGCCTTGCGGTCAGAGGCCGAGCAATTGCCGTACCAGGCAGTGATGCAACCAGACAGGATGCTCTCGATGTTGCAGCTGTAGAACCTATTTGAGGATCTCAGGACCCATGCCAAATCTTTTTAGTTTCCTGACGGGGAATAGGCTTTGTCGTGCCCTCTTCACGACTGTCTTGGTGTGTTTGGACCATTCTAGTTTGTTGTTGATGTGGACAACAAGGAAGCTCTCAACCTGCTCCACTACAGCCCCGTCGATGAGATTGGGGGCGTACTCGGTCCTCCTTTTCCTGTAGTCCACAATCATCTCCTTAGTCTTGGTTACGTTGAGGGATAGGCTGTTATTCTGGCACCACCCGGCCATGTCTCTGACCCCTTCCCTATAGGCTGTGTCATTGTTGTCGGTGATCAGGCCTGCCACTGTTGTCGTCTGCAAACTTAATGATGGTGTTGGAGTCGTGCATGCGTGTTTGTGTAAGCCTGTTTTGTGTAAGCCTGTGCAAAATATAACCAAGGGTCAAAGGAAAGCCAAAATTCCCTCTTCAGTTTGGCTATCCTGACAGTTTTGATACATTTTTCAACTATCTAATTGAACTTACCTTTGTTGAGGTCTTCCCTTTTCTTAACCTCAGCTGTGACCCTTCTCATGTTAATAGGCTCAACCATTCACCAGTTTCCATCTAGACTTTAACAAATGCCACCTTGTAGACTATTTTCTCTCAGGAGTTACTTCCCCAGGCACTCAAAAACTGTTAGGAGCCTGGGTTTCCGAGGCTACAGCAGACTAGAGGAATATCCTGCTGAAATGGGTAGAAGAAGCAGTGGTAATGTTGACGTCAGTGAAGGATCTACTCACATGAAGTCCTCTTCCGACCTGAGCAGATGAAGAGATCCTGACGAAAGAAGAGCGAAACATAAGAAAACAGAGATGAGAAGATGGGAAGGATGATGTCAACATGCAGAGTTACAGACCTTAACCAGGGATCACCTTAGTTTGACTCTGCCTGATGCAACCTGTGTGTTGTCTCTTTTAGATACTTTATTGGCATAGTGTTATTGGGATCATATCTGTAATCTAACAAGGCAATCAAATACAGAACGTTGTCAGGTCAAAAGCATTGTAGTGTCTGAATGTGATGTATGCAATTGATATTGTGTGGATGAATGTTTTTATATTAACCTGTATGAAAACTGCACAAATGTTCTGAGTGTATAGAGATACTCCTAGTCTAGGGCAGAAATAATCTTGACATGGCGTGGGGGGTTTTGTGATCACTTTTTGGGGGATCTTGAAAATATATATTGTGGTGGATTACAGGTACAATATAGAAAATCATATAATTTCAGATTTAGTTTATATTCACCTGTGGGCTTCCACTCAAAAGTAACAAACATAACAAACAGAAAAGGTACATGAATACAAAGTATTGATCATTGTGATCATATTACAGAGTATAAAAAATTATATAAAATGTAGTATGTAAAGGAAAATAAATTAAAGTGAGTGAACCTCCACCCACAACCTCTCATCCCATTCCCCCAACCCCATCCAAAATGTCTCTGTCCAACCACCACCCATTTAGGCTTGGCTCGTGGTCAGCGTTCCAATTCATCCCAAATGTGTTCGATGGGGTTGTGGTCAGCGCTCTGTGCAGGCCAGTCAAGTTCTTCCACACCGTTCTCGACAAACCATTTATGTATGAACCTCGACTTGTGCACGTGGGCATTGTCATGCTGAAACAGGAAAGGGCCTTCCTCAAACTGTTGCCACAAAGTTGGAAGCACAGAATCGTCTAGAATGTCATTGTATGCTGTAGCGTTTAGATTTCACTTCACTGGCACTAAGGGGCCTTCCCGACCCATTATTCCTCCTCCACCAAACTTTACAGTTGGCACTATGCTTTAGGGCAGGTAGCATTCTCCTGGCATCCATTGGAAAACCTCCCTGGTCTTTGTGATTGTGTTCGAAATTCACTGCTCAACTGCGGGACCTTGCAGATAGATAATTGCGTGGGGTACAGAGATCATGTTTGTGTACAAAATCATGTTAAACACTATTGCACACAGTGAGTCCGTGTAACTTGATTAACAACTGTGACTTTTTTATTTAGGCTTAACAAAGAGGTTGAATAATTCTTGACTCAGTACATTTCAGCTTTTCAGTTTTTTATTAATTAAAATTTTTTCCCAAAACATAATTCCACTTGGACATTATGGGGTATTATTGTGTGTAGGCCAGTGACAAAAACATCTCAATTTAACACATTTTAATTTCAGGCTGTGACACTACAATGTGGACAAAGTCGAGGCGTGTGAATACTTTCTGAAGGCACTGTATATGATTTGTATGTATGTGTTGGGCTTTATAGGTTGTTTATTGGTATGAGTTGGGCTTTCGCTGAGATTATTTCTTTACAAAGTCAAGTGTATTTGTCCAGGCCTCAATTGCTCCTTCGCTAGTACCATTCATTATCGCTGTCGATTTAATTCTAACTTTATCACTTTGAATAGTAACTGTATCCGCAGGTGAATTGGAAGAGAGTGAAGTAATTGCCATCTAAGAGCTAACATTTTTGATAGTCTCTGATTTAAATTAGATGTAATTGTCTCTAATTAATTGAGATATTCAAGGCGCTATCATTGTTAACCTCTCTAGGGTACGTGGGATACTAACGTCCCACCTGACCTACATCCAGTGAAAGTACAGGGTGCCAAATTCGAAAAGAAATCTCATAATTAAAATTCCTCAAACATGCATGTATTATACACCATTTTAAAGATACGCTTGTTGTTAATCCCACCCCAGTGTCCGATTTCAAAAAGGCTTTACGACAAAAGCATACCATGCGATTATGTTAGGTCAGTACCGAGTCACAAATAAACACAGCCATTTTTCCAGACACAAAAAGTCACAAAAAGCAGAAATAGAGAGAGAATTAATCATTAACCTTTGATCTTCATCAGATGGCACTCATAGGACTTCATGTTACACAATACATGTATGTTTTGTTCGATAAAGTTCATATTTATATCCAAAAATCTCTGTTTACATTGGCGCGTTATGTTTTTCCTCCAAAACATCTGGTGAAAGTGCAGAGAGCTACGTCAATTTACAGAAATACTAATAAAAAATGTTGATGAAAATACAACTGTTATGCATGGAATTAAAGATATACTTCTCCTTAATGCAACTGCTGTGTCAGATTTCAAAAAGGCTTTACGGAAAAAGCACACCATGGAATAATCTGAGTACAGCGCTCTGACACCAAAACAAGCAATTTTATTTATTTTATTTATTTATTTCACCTTTATTTAACCAGGTAGGCAAGTTGAGAACAAGTTCTCATTTACAATTGCGACCTGGCCAAGATAAAGCAAAGCAGTTTGACAGATACAACGGCACAGAGTTACACATGGGGTAAAACAAACATACAGTCAATAATACAGTATAAACACGTCTATATACAATGTGAGCAAATGAGGTGAGAAGGGAGGTAAAGGCAAAAAAGGCCACGGTGGCAAAGTTAATACAATATAGCAAGTAAAACACTGGAATGATAGTTTTGCAATGGAAGAATGTGCAAAGTAGAAATAAAAATAATGGGGTGCAAAGGAGCAAAATAAATAAATTAAATACAGTTGGGAAAGAGGTAGTTGTTTGGGCTAAATTATAGGTGGGCTATGTACAGGTGCAGTAATCTGTGAGCTGCTCTGACAGTTGGTGCTTAAAGCTAGTGAGGAAGATAAGTGTTTCCAGTTTCAGAGATTTTCGTAGTTCGTTCCAGTCATTGGCAGCAGAGAACTGGAAGGAGAGGCGGCCAAGGAAAGAATTGGTTTTGGGGGTGACTAGAGAGATATACCTGCTGGAGCGTGTACTACAGGTGGGAGATGCTATGGTGACCAGCGAGCTGAGATAAGGGGGGACTTTACCTAGCAGGTTCTTGTAGATGACATGGAGCCAGTGGGTTTGGCGACGAGTATGAAGCGAGGGCCAGCCAACGAGAGCGTACATGTCGCAATGGTGGGTAGTATATGGGGCTTTGGTGACAAAACGGATTGCACTGTGATAGACTGCATCCAATTTGTTGAGTAGGGTATTGGAGGCTATTTTGTAAATGACATCGCCAAAGTCGAGGATTGTTAGGATGGTCAGTTTTACACGGGTATGTTTGGCAGCATGAGTGAAGGATGCTTTGTTGCGAAATAGGAAGCCAATTCTAGATTTAACTTTGGATTGGAGATGTTTGATATGGGTCTGGAAGGAGAGTTTACAGTCTAACCAGACACCTAAGTATTTGTAGTTGTCCACGTTTTCTAAGTCAGAGCCGTCCAGAGTAGTGATGTTGGACAGGCGGGTAGGTGCAGGTAGCGATCGGTTGAAGAGCATGCATTTAGTTTTACTTGTATTTAAGAGCAATTGGAGGCCACGGAAGGAGAGTTGTATGGCATTGAAGCTTGCCTGGAGGGTTGTTAACACAGTGTCCAAAGAAGGGCCGGAAGTATACAGAATGGTGTCGTCTGCGTAGAGGTGGATCAGAGACTCACCAGCAGCAAGAGCGACCTCATTGATGTATACAGAGAAGAGAGTCGGTCCAAGAATTGAACCCTGTGGCACCCCCATAGAGACTGCCAGAGGTCCGGACAGCAGACCCTCCGATTTGACACACTGAACTCTATCAGAGAAGTAGTTGGTGAACCAGGCGAGGCAATCATTTGAGAAACCAAGGCTGTCGAGTCTGCCGATGAGGATGTGGTGATTGACAGAGTCGAAATCCTTGGCCAGATCAATGAATACGGCTGCACAGTAATGTTTCTTATCGATGGCGGTTAAGATATCGTTTAGGACCTTGAGCGTGGCTGAGGTGCACCCATGACCAGCTCTGAAACCAGATTGCATAGCAGAGAAGGTATGGTGAGATTCGAAATGGTCGGTGATCTGTTTGTTGACTTGGCTTTCGAAGACCTTAGAAAGGCATGGTAGGATAGATATAGGTCTGTAGCAGCTTGGGTCAAGAGTGTCTCCCACTTTGAAGAGGGGGATGACCGCAGCTGCTTTCCAATCTTTGGGAATCTCAGACGACACGAAAGAGAAGTTGAACAGGCTAGTAATAGGGGTGGCAACAATTTCGGCAGATAATTTTTAGAAAGAAAGGGTCCAGATTGTCTAGCCCGGCTGATTTGTAGAGGTCCAGATTTTGCAGCTCTTTCAGAACATCAGCTGAATGGATTTGAGAGAAGGAGAAATGGGGAAGGCTTGGGCGAGTTGCTGTTGGGGGTGCAGTGCTGTTGACCGGGGTAGGAGTAGCCAGGTGGAAAGCATGGCCAGCCATAGAAAAATGCTTATTGAAATTCTCAATTATGGTGGATTTATCAGTGGTGACAGTGTTGCCTATCTTCAGTGCAGTGGGCAGCTGGGAGGAGGTGTTCTTATTCTCTGTGGACTTTACAGTGTCCCAGAGCTTTTTTGAGTTAGTGTTGCAGGAAGCAAATTTCTGGTTGAAAAGGCTAGCCTTGGCTTTTCTAACTGCCTGTGTATAACGGTTTCTAGCTTCCCTGAACAGCTGCATATCACGGGGGCTGTTCGATGCTAATGCAGAACGCCATAGGATGTTTTTGTGTTGGTTAAGGGCAGTCAGGTCTGGGGAGAACCAAGGGCTATATCTGTTCCTTGTTCTAAATTTCTTGAATGGGGCATGTTTATTTAAGATTGTTAGGAAGGCATTTAAAAAAAAATATCCAGGCATCCTCTACTGACTTGATGAGATCAATATCCTTCCAGGATACCCCGGCCAGGTCGATTAGAAAGGCCTGCTCGCTGAAGTGTTTCAGGGAGCGTTTTACAGTGATGAGTGGAGGTCGTTTGACCGCTCACCCATTACGGATGCAGGCAATGAGGCAGTGATCGCTGAGATCTTGGTTGAAGACAGCAGAGGTGTATTTAGAGGGGAAGTTGGTTAGGATGATATCTATGAGGGTGCCCGTGTTTAAGGCTTTGGGGAGGTACCTGGTAGGCTCATTGATAATTTGTTTGAGATTGAGGGCATCAAGTTTAGATTGTAGGATGGCTGGGGTGTTAAGCATGTTCCAGTTTAGGTCGCCTAGCAGCACAAGCTCTGAAGATAGATGGGGGGCAATCAGTTCACATATGGTGTCCAGAGCACAGCTAGGGGCAGAGGGTGGTCTATAGCAGGCGGCAACGGTGAGAGACTTGTTTTTAGAGAGGTAGATTTTTAAAAGTAGAAGTTCAAATTGTTTGGGTACAGACCTGGATAGTAGGACAGAACTCTGCAGGCTATCTTTGCAGTAGATTGCAACACCGTCCCCTTTGGCAGTTCTATTTTGTCTGAAAATGTTGTAGTTTGGAATTCAAATTTCTGAATTTTTGGTGGTCTTCCTAAGCCAGGATTCAGACACAGCTCGAACATCCGGGTTGGCAGAGTGTGCTAAAGCAGTGAATAGAACAAAATTACGGAGGAGGCTTCTAATGTTAACATACATGAAACCAAGGCTATTACGGTTACAGAAGTCGTCAAAAGAGAGCGCCTGGGGGATAGGAGTGGAGCTAGGCACTGTAGGGCCTGGATTCGCCTCTACATCGCCAGAGGAACATAGGAGGAGTAGAATAAGGGTGCGGCTAAAAGCAATAAGAATTGGTCGTCGAGAACGTCTGGAACAGAGAGTAAAAGGAGGTTTCTGGGGGCGATAAAATAGCATCAAGGTATAATGTACAGACAAAGGTATGGTAGGATGTGAATACAGTGGAGGTAAACATAGGTATTGAGTGATGAAGAGAGAGATATTGTCTCTAGAAACATAATTGAAACCAGGAGATGTCATTGCATGTGTGGGTGGTGGAACTAATGGGTTGGATAAGGTATAGTGAGCAGGACTAGAGGCTCTACAGTGAAATAAGACAATAAACACTAACCAGAACAGCAATGGACAAGACATATTGACATTAAGGAGAGGCATGCTTAGTCGAGTGATCAAAAGGGTCCAGTGAGTGGAGAGGTTGGTTGGGGGTCACTGCGATTTAGACAGCTAGCCAGGCCATCGGTAGCAAGCTAGCATAGGATGGTCTGTTTTTAGCCACCTCTTGCGTTCCGTCAGTAGATTAGTGGGGTTCCGTGTGGTAGAGGGGATTAATCCAAATCACACAACAACAACAAAAATAAAAACAATAGATATAGTTATAGAGGCCCAAGAACATTTACATTACATTTACATTTAAGTCATTTAGCAGACGCTCTTATCCAGAGCGACTTACAAATTGGTGCATTCACCTTATGACATCCAGTGGAACAGTCACTTTACAATAGGCAAGCACCATGGTCTTGTAGCGGATGCGAGCTTCAACTGGAAGCCAGTGGAGAGAGCGGAGGAGCGGGGTGACGTGAGAGAACTTGGGAAGGTTGAACACCAGACGGGCTGCGGCGTTCTGGATGAGTTGTAGGGGTTTAATGGCACAGGCAGGGAGCCCAGCCAACAGCGAGTTGCAGTAATCCAGACGGGAGATGACAAGTGCCTGGATTAGGACCTGCGCCGCTTCCTGTGTGAGGCAGGGTCGTACTCTGCGGATGTTGTAGAGCAGGGGTGTCAAACATACGGCCCGCGGGCCGGAACCGGCCCCAAGGAGGTTCGATCAGGCCCGCAGGATAATTTGAAAGTGGAAAAAATGCATAAAAGACATGGAATTAATTTTTTTTTTTTTTTTTAAGACAAGCCGCATCACTGAGACAGACTGAAAACAGCAGACGGTATCAATGCGCCATCTGCTGCTTGTTACGACGTTGTTAAGATTGTTAATGTCTCTACCTCTCCACTACACCCTCATTAGCCAAAATGTCGTTATCCAAACGGAGAAAAGTAGATAAGGAGTGTAGAATTTTCAAAGAAAAATGGACCACGTCCTATTTATTTACAGAGATGCACGGAAAACCTTTGTGCTTGGTGTGTTTGCAACAAGTTTCGGTATTGAAGGAATATAATATTCGACGCCACTACGAGACTCATCACAGCGAAAAATATGACGGCTTGCAAGGACAACTGAGAAGAGATAAGATTAACGAATTGCTGGCGGGTCTGAGGAAACAGCAGTCAACTTTCATCCAGAGCCGAGAAGTCAGTGAAGCAGCGGTAAAAGCCAGCTACCTAATTGCTAGCGAAATAGCATTAGCATCGAAGCCGTATTCCGACGGTGACTTTGTTAAACGATGCATGATGTTGGCGGCTGAACTTGTATGTCCCGAGAAGCGACAAGCTTTTGCCAATATTAGCATGACGAGGAATACTATAGCAGAGAGGATTTCGGAACTATCGGCAGATTTAGACAGTCAATTGAAACAGAGAGTCAAGTCATTTATTGCATTTTCCGTGGCAATTGACGAGAGCACTGACATCACAGACGTGGCCCAACTGGCCATATTTATTCGAGGAGTTGATGAGACATTGACTGTTACTGAAGAGTTTCTTGAGTTGGTGCCAATGATGGACACCACAACAGCCGAGGACATTTTCGGCTCTGTCCTTGCTGCATTGGACAGAGTTGGAGTGGACTGGTCCCGCGCTGTCAGCCTGGCTACAGACGGCGCGCCATCCATGGTCGGAAAGAAAGCAGGTGTCGCGACAAAGTTCAAAGACAAAGTACAAGCCCTTAATGGAGGAGATCGTTTCTGGACATTTCACTGTATTTTGCACCAGGAGGCATTGTGTTGCAAGTCGCTGAAAATGGACCACGTCATGGAGGTGGTTGTTCGCACTGTAAATTTCATCCGGTCCAGAGGTCTGAACCATCGTCAGTTTGACAAACTTCTCAGCGACAGCAACATTACCCACAGCCTGCCATACCACACTGAAGTGAGATGGTTAAGCCGAGGCGCTGTGCTGAGGCATTTCTTTGATCTACGAGAGGAAATCGGACAGTTCATGGAGAAAAAGGAAAACCGGTGTTGGAATTACAATCTCAGGAATGGCTACGGGACCTTGCATTCTTGGTTGATATTACTGAACACTTGAACAATCTGAACAAAATGTTGCAAGGCCGCAAAAAGTTGTCACACAGTTTTCTGACAACATACATGCATTTAAGTTGAAGCTGACTTTGTGGGAGATGCAACTGGCAAATGGCAACCCTGCCCTGATTTTATCAGTATCTACTACCAGGGTACCCCAAATTAACAGCCCTGGCTGCTAAAATTTTGTGCATGTTTGGGACAACCTACCTTTGTGAACAAATTTTCTCAGTGATGAATATCAATAAAACAAAAATGCGTTCAAGGCTCACAAACAAGCACTTAAATGACATTCTGAAAGTGACAGCTAGTCAGGACATGACACCTGGTGTTGATGCACTTGTACAGGCCAAAAGATGCCAAGTTTCAGGTACAAATACAAGTCCAGACTAGACTAACACCTTTAAAATGCTGCCTTAGATACTGTTTGCATTGAAAGAATACAGCTCTGTGAAGATGAATCCTTACTGTGGTGATTTAAAAAATGTGCACTTTAATGTTAGTCAGCAGCTTCAAAACAAAAGTTGTGTGATGGAATTCTACTGTTCATACAACTCCATACATTTTCAGTATGTATTGTATGTGTATGTATGTTTCATGTATGAAGTTTACAGATTTACAGGACAGGCGAACACTTTCTTCATTACACATTTAAAATCACTCTCCTTAGTTTGTAAGGTGTACGCAGGGATTACATTTAGATTTTATATGCGTATGTGTAAGTGGTTTAAAAATTCCTTTCTTTAAAAGTCTCATTTAATCTTAAAGTGCATTACTATATTTTTCAGTACCAATTAAAGTTTTGTGCCTTTGTACAATCAGTGGGATCAGTTGCAATGCATATTTGTGAATGATAAAAGTAAATTGCACATTTGTCTAAGGAAATATGAGGTGTTTCATGAAATGTTTTGTAAAAGGATAGTTCATTAAATTTCAATATTTTCCTAATGTTCTTGTGCTTCTTTACACCAAAACAAAGGAAAGACATGATATTTTGGTTATTTATAGCAGAGTATGGTATAATTTTAATGGTCCGGCCCACTTGACATCTCCCTAGGCCGTATGTGGCCCACGATGCGAAATGAGTTTGACACCCCTGTTGTAGAGCATGAACCTACAGGAACGGGCCACCGCCTTGATGTTAGAAGAAAACAATAATAATAATAATAATAATAATAATAATAATAATAATAAAAATAAATAAATTGTCTAATTGTCTATTCAGATAGCAGCCGGTAAGACAGCTAACGGTTAGCAGGCCGCAGATGGGCGTTCAGGTAACGTCGCGACGGAGGAGCCAGCCGGATCTCCTTCGGGTAGATAACGTCGGCAGTCCAGTTGTGAAGGCCCGGTGGGGCTCCGCGTAGGCAGTAAAACGGGTCCGGATAGGTGACTGCAGCCCCGGAGTGATTGATGGAACTCAGGAGTGATTGACGGAGCTGGCTAGCTCCGGAATAATTTATGTTTGCTCCGGAATCGACGAAAGCCGATAGTCACACGGATAGCAGCTAGCTAGCTGTGAGATCCGGGTATGAATGTCCAGAGAGCAGTTGAAATCCAGGGACATGGAGAGAAAAATTGGTCCGGTATGTTCCGTTCCGAGCCGCGCTGCGCTGCGCCGTACAAAACTGGCGATAGATTTTCGAGCTAAAGGATAGCTGATGACCACAAACCGTGGTTAGCTGAATACTAACGATTTGCCAGTAAAGAAGCGAACTAGCTTCTGAACTAGCTTCTGATTAGCTTCTGGATTAGCGTCTGGGCTAGCTTCTGGCTAGCTCCTGGCTAGCTTCTGGCTAGCTTCTTGGAATTTCTGGCTAGCTTCTTGGAGGATTACAGATTTGAGGTAAATAATACTTTTTTATAAATATAAATTAGTGAGGCAGGTTGCAGGAGAGTGTTTTGAAGATGAGTTGATGGAAAATAAAATGTATGTGAAAAAGTTGTAAATATATATATATATATATATATATATATATATATATATATATATATACAGGACAAGACAAGACGAGGACAAAAGACATCTGAACTGCTATGCCATCTTGGTTCCTAAGATACCCGCCATGTTACGGAGTCAATAAAAGTCAGAAATAGCATTATAAATAGTCACTTGCATTTGATCTTCGTCAGAATGCACTCCCAGGAATCCCAGTTTCACAATAAATGTTAGTTTTTTGTTCGATAAAGTCCACCATTTATGTCCAAATACCTCCTTTTTGGTTGTGCCTTTTAGTACAGTAATCCAAATGCGCAGGCACTAGGTCCAGACAAAGTCAAAAAGTTATATTACAGTTTGTAGAAACATGTCAAACGATGTATATAATCAATCTTTATTGAAGATTTATGATAAAAACATCCTAATGTTTCAACTGGAGAATTCATTTGTCTTTAGAAATGAAAGGGAACGGTGCTAACTCTCACTAGCGCGCGCTGGACTGAGCACATGGCGTTTTGGCAGACCCATGACTCAATCAGCTCTCATTCTCTCCCACTTCACAGTAGAATCCTGAAACAAGGTTCTAAAGACTGTTGACATCTATTGGAAGCCTTAGGAAGTGCAATATGGCCCCACAGACACTTGATATATACACTGCTCAACAAAATAAAGGGAACACTTAAACAACACAATGTAACTCCAAGCCAATCACACTTCTGTGAAATCAAACTGTCCACTTAGGAAGCAACACTGATTGACAATAAATGTCACATGCTGTTGTGCAAATGGAATAGACAACAGGTTGAAATTGTAGGCAATTAGCAAGACACCCCCAATAAAGGAGTGGTTGAGTGTTTGAATGAAGAGATTAGGATAAAACTGTCCAGTTTGAGTGTTTGTTGCAACTCGTTCCAGTCGCTAGCTGCAGAGAACTGAAAAGAGGAGCGACCCAGGAATGTGTGTGCTAATAGCTACCTGGTATGAAAAAAGTGTTTGTTGAGAATGCTCTAACGCAGTTAAGAATTCCAATTCTGATTATTTTTTTATTCAACCCAGATGCAAATGCAGTTGCATTATTTTTTATAAAACCTTTGGTGGCATCCCATATGAATCTGGGGCTCATCGTCTGAATTTGTATTGATCAGTATAAATGTATTTAGTTCAATTTCAAATTGATCACAGAATGTAGGATTTTGTAGAAATTTAAACGTTGAAACGCAATCCTGTGGCTCTTTTAGAAAATTCTGACATTTTGTAATTGGTGTGGCGATCGGAAAAGTTCATATGTCGAATTTCTATTTTTTTAGTTTGAGAAAATAGAGATGTAGATAATATAACATTTACATTACATTTAAGTCATTTAGCAGACGCTCTTATCCAGAGCGACTTACAAATTGGTGCATTCACCTTATGACATCCAGTGGAGCAGCCACTTTACAATAGTGCATCTAAATCTTTTAAGGGGGGTGAGAAGGATTACTTTATCCTATCCTAGGTATTCCTTAAAGAGAATAAAATCTATTCAGGAGAATGTTTTAAGCCTATTTGAGTAGAAAGTGTACTTGTTTGATGCCTGGTGAGCACATAATCCAAATCAATGAGGTTGTAATCAGAGGGTATATGTTGGAGAGCCTGGATTGTAATTGGCTTTATTAGTTTTGTCCCGCATGTTCAAAATGGCATTCATGTCTGTCCCAATATCCAGATGGAATACAGTTAATTATAACATTATGCTGTTCAGAGAATGAAAATACATAGGATCATATGAATTTGGAGCATACACAGTACAGTAATAAAGTCAGTTTCTGCTTTCTTGGTCTTCGCCTTAACCCAATATGGTGATTTTGAGCTTCTTATTCATCATTATGATTACACAATCAGTTTTGTTTGGGGCTGATGAAAAAGCAGTAATTTTGTACAAATGGTTCTGCTTTCTATGTGCGTCCTAATGGAGCAGGTGTGTTTTTGGAGCATTGCTATATCAATATGGTTTCTCAAATCAAATTTAAAAAAAAATTGTCACATACGCATGGTAAGCAGATGTTAATGCGAGTGTAGCGAAATGCTTGTGCTTCTAGTTCCGACAATGCAGTAATAACCAACAAGTAATCTAACTAACAATTCCAAAACTACTGTCTTATACACAGTGTAAGGGGATAAAGAATATGTACATAAAGATATATGAATGAGTGATGGTACAGAGCAGCATAGGCAAGATACAGTAGATGGTATCGAGTACAGTATATACATATGAGATGAGTATGTAAATAAAGTGGCATAGTTAAAGTGGCTAGTGGTACATGTATTACATAAGGATGCAGTAGATGATATAGAGTACAGTATATACGTATGCATATGAGATGAATAATGTAGGGTATGTAACATTATATTAGGTAGCATTGTTTAAAGTGGCTAGTGGTGGCCTTGAGATAAAAGCTGTTTTTCAGTCTCTCGGTCCCAGCTTTGATGCACCTGTACTGACCTCGCCTTCTGGATGATAGCGGGGTGAACAGGCAGTGGCTCAGGTGGTTGTTGTCTTTGATGATCTTTATGGCCTTCCTGTAACATTGGGTGGTGTAGGTGTCCTGGAGGGCAGGTAGTTTGCCCCCGGTGATACGTTGTGCAGACCTCACTACCCTCTGGAGAGCCTTACGGTTGTGGGCGGAGCAGGTGCCGTACCAGGCGGTGATACAGCCCGCCAGGATGCTCTCGATTGTGCATCTGTAGAAGTTTGTGAGTGCTTTTGGTGACAAGCCAAATTTCTTCAGCCTCCTGAGGTTGAAGAGGCGCTGCTGCGCCTTCTTCACGATGCTGTCTGTGTGAGTGGACCAATTCAGTTTGTCTGTGATGTGTATGCTGAGGAACTTGAAACTTGCTACCCTCTCCACTACTGTTCCATCGATGTGGATAGGGGGGTGTTCCCTATGCTGTTTCCTGAAGTCCACAATCATCTCCTTAGTTTTGTTGACGTTGAGTGTGAGGTTATTTTCCTGACACCACACTCCGAGGGCCCTCACCTCCTCCCTGTAGGCCGTCTCGTCGTTGTTGGTAATCAAGCCTACCACTGTTGTGTCGTCCGCAAACTTGATGATTGAGTTGGAGGCGTGCGTGGCCACGCAGTCGTGGGTGAACAGGGAGTACAGGAGAGGGCTCAGAACGCACCCTTGTGGGGCCCCGGTGTTGAGGATCAGCGGGGTGGAGATGTTGTTGCCTACCCTCACCACCTGGGGGCGGCCCGTCAGGAAGTCCAGTTGCACAGGGCGGGGTCGAGACCCAGGGTCTCGAGCTTGATGACGAGCTTGGAGGGTACTATGGTGTTGAATGCCGAGCTGTAGTCGATGAACAGCATTCTCACATAGGTATTCCTCTTGTCCAGATGGGTTAGGGCAGTGTGCAGTGTGGTTGAGATTGCATCGTCTGTGGACCTATTTGGGCGGTAAGCAAATTGGAGTGGGTCTAGGGTGTCAGGTAGGGTGGAGGTGATATGGTCCTTGACTAGTCTCTCAAAGCACTTCATGATGACGGAAGTGAGTGCTACGGGGCGGGGCGGTAGTCGTTTAGCTCAGATACCTTAACTTTCTTAGGAACAGGAACAATGGTGGCCCTCTTGAAGCATGTGGGAACAGCAGACTGGTAAAGGGATTGATTGAATATGTCCGTAAACACACTGGCCAGCTGGTCTGCGCATGCTCTGAGGGTGCGGCTGGGGATGCCGTCTGGGCCTGCAGCTTTGCGAGGGTTAACACGTTTAAATGTCTTACTCACCTCGGCTGCAGTGAAGGAGAGTCCGCATGTTTTCGTTGCAGGCCGTGTCAGTGGCACTGTATTGTCCTCAAAGCGGGCAAAAAAGTTATTTAGTCTGCCTGGGAGCAAGACATCCTGGTACGTGACTGGGCTGGTTTTCTTCTTGTAGTCCGTGATTGACTGTAGACCCTGCCACATACCTCTTGTGTCTGAGCCATTGAATTGAGATTCTACTTTGTCTCTATACTGACGCTTTGCTTGTTTGATAGCCTTGCGGAGGGAATAGCTGCACTGTTTGTATTCGGTCATGTTACCAGTCACCTTGCCCTGATTAAAAGCAGTGGTTCGCACTTTCAGTTTCACGCGAATGCTGCCATCAATCCACGGTTTCTGGTTAGGGAATGTTTTAATCGCTGCTATGGGAACGACATCTTCAACGCACGTTCTAATGAACTCGCACACCGAATCAGCGTATTCGTCAATGTTGTTATCTGACGCAATACGAAACATATCCCAGTCCATGTGATGGAAGCAGTCTTGGAGTGTGGAGTCAGCTTGGTCGGACCAGCGTTGGACAGACCTCAGCGTGGGAGCTTCTTTTTTTTAGTTTCTGTCTGTAGGCAGGGATCAACAAAATGGAGTCGTGGTCAGCTTTTCCGAAAGGAGGGGGGGCAGGGCCTTATATGCGTCGCGGAAGTTAGAGTAACAATGATCCAAGGTTTTTCCACCCCTGGTTGCGCAATCGACATGCTGATAAAATTTAGGGAGTCTTGTTTTCAGATTAGCCTTGTTAAAATCCCCAGCTACAATGAATGCAGCCTCCGGATAAATGGATTCCAGTTTGCAAAGAGTCAAATAAAGTTCGTTCAGAGCCATCGATGTGTCTGCTTGGGGGGGGATATATACGGCTCTGATTATAATCGAAGAGAATTCTCTTGGTAGATAATGTGGTCGACATTTGATTGTGAGGAATTCTAAATCAGGTGAACAGAAGGATTTGAGTTCCTGTATGTTTCTTCCATCACACCATGTCTCGTTAGCCATAAGGCATACGCCCCCGTCCCTCTTCTTACCAGAAAGATGTTTGTTTCTGTCGTCCCGATGCGTGGAGAAACCCGCTGGCTGCACCGCCTCCGATAGTGTCTCTCCAGTGAGCCATGTTTCCGTGAAGCAAAGAACTTTACAGTCTCTGATGTCCCTCTGGAATGCTACCCTTGCTCAGATTTCATCAACCTTGTTGTCAAGAGACTGGACATTGGCGAGAAGAATGCTAGGAAGTGGTGCACGGTGTGCCCGTCTCTGGAGTCTGACCAGAAGACCGCCTTGTTTCCCTCTTTTTCGGAGTCGTTTTTTGGGTCGCCGCATGGGATCCATTCCGTTGTCCTGGTTGAAAGGCAGAACACAGGATCCGCGTTGCGAAAATCATATTCTTGGTCGTACTGATGGTGAGTTGACGCTGATCCTATATTCAGTAGTTCTTCTTGACTGTATGTAATGAAACCTAAGATGACCTGGGGTTCTAATGTAAGAAATAACACTTTTAAAAAATGTAAAAACTGCATAGTTTCCTAGGAACGCGAAGTGAGGCGGCCATCTCTGTCGGCGCCGGAAGTATTGCTCGGATGTCACGACAGCTGGAACATGAACAGCTAGTGTTGCCATTGTTTTTCAGAAATAAATGTTATATTAATGATATAATTGTTATCTTTAGTGTTGATAAGCCCATGGATGTGTAACAAAAAGCAGGACCCACAGGGAAACTCACCCATTGGTCGTTCCCACCCAGAAAACCCTCCCTGTAAACCCCCCCCTAACCTCCCCAGTTCTCCATGCCCTATCATTACACAGTTACCGCATGTGCCAGCCTAACACATGGAGTCTCTTAAGCAGCATCTTTTTTTAGGTCTTAAGGTATTACCAATTTAAAGTAAAGCATAAGATAAGTAACAATTTTCAGACCTTTTAGTGTTTAGTTAGCAAACTTGACGAGTTAGGGTGGGTAATTAAGACAAAGGGAAATATATAAACAAATGGGATGCTGTAGGAGCAATATCTGAATCCATTGTCATGAATAATTAGCAATATTGTTTATATGACCTTAATTTGTTATAAGCAACAAATGTCAACATACTAGGCTTATCCATACTGAGAATGCATCATATAATTCGCAATTGCGTTGTTTCTCACTAGTTCATTTTGGTACAGCCTGTCCTTTTATCTAATATCAGCTGTTGTCAATCACCTGTGGGTCTGAAAAGATGCTTCTCTTCTTCAAAAGTGTGCTGCAAATTCTACTACATTGAAAGCCAAAAGGAGTTTTAACATACTGTAATTTTTAAGCATATCCAATAATCTTTTCCCCCGAACCCAGGCTGTGTCATTACCGGCCGTGACCGGGAGTCCCATAGGGTGGTGCACAATTGGCCCAGTGTCGTCCGGGTTAGGGGATGGTTTGGCCGTGGGGGTTTACTTAGCTCATTGCGCTATAGCGCCTCCTTGTTGGGGGCCGGGCGCCTGCAGGCTGACTTCGGGCGCCAGTTGGTGTTTCCACAAACACATTGGTGCAGCTGGCTTACAGGTTAAGCAAGCAGGTGTTAAGAACAACAGTTTGGCAGGTCATGTTTCGGAGGACGCATGACTTGACCTTTGCCTGTCCCTATCCTGTTTGGGAGTTGCAGCAATAAGATGATCGTAGTCACAAAATTGAGGAGAAAAGGGGGCTAAACAAATTACACAAAAAAAAAAATAATAATAATAACTCTTACATACTTGCTTAGAATAGATACTAGAACGATTTTCTTTGCAAGTTACGGGCAAGTCTATTGGCCAAATGTCCCCTCACCTTCTGAAATTCTAAAGATCGATCACCTATGAAATTGTGATTTATCCATCCGAAGTTGACGAAAGTTGTGACAAAATCTGCAGACCAGAACAATGTTCCTCGTTAGTGGTTTCATCCCACAGTCTGTTGAAAGATGCTACGATGCCAGTTATGTTACGTGCATATATCCACAAAAGTAATATATGCTAGTCAGCCTGATTACCAAATAAAAACAACTGTACGATGGTACATTTTGAACTCTCCAACCTGATATTTTTGTAAAGTTGTGGTTTTTGTCTTGCCTTGTCTCATTAGCTGATACTGTTTGGTCTGGACTGTCCTTTGAGATTCAGAGTTGACTATAAAGGTGTTGTCCTACAGATTGTCCTGTACCTTCTTCCCAGAGCTAGACGTTATGGTTAAAGCCCTGGGAAATATGAAATCTATAAGCCTTGTGGTGACGCTGTTAGTTCTCCCTCCACCCCCAGGTCTGAGTGCACTCATCGAGTGCCACAGTCACGGCCAGCCCCCCCTCTACCTCTGCCAGGTGTGTGGGTGTAAAGTCTTCCAGAACGCCATCATCGTCCATGTAACCACAGACTGCCATCGACTTTCCTACCTGGTAAGGAACCATCACTTAGATCATATGGAGTACCACATAACTAGTATTGGGAATTTTCCAGTACACGTGTGCACATTATACATCATAGAGTAGTAAGCAGAATAAGTAGTAAGCAGAATAAGTGCGCTCTATATGTGTGTCTAGTCATTAGGCTAAGGGAAGCCATTACCTAGTCCAATGAGGTTCGTATATTAGGAGCATAGGTTTGTATTACTTAAGCACCATTAGACATGCACCTGCCTTGGGAGTGTGCATGTCTGTTTTATTTTGGTACCATTGCTATGGCCTAATTTTTACCCTTGTACCATTTGCTATGGTTACTCCACCAATGGAATGTGAAACCAAGCTAAAATTATTGCCATGCAAAAAGATAATGTTGGCTAAATGCCAGAGGGGATGAATCATTAACATAAAGAGGAGTTACTATGTGTGTGACGTAAGGTTGAAAACTGGATTAAAAGTGTGTGCCGAGGCTGGAAAATCAGTTGATCTTTGGACCAGCTTGGCTTGTTACTTTGTAATAGTCTATTTGAACTCACAGGCTCTGGTATTTGAGAAATATTATTGACTGAATATTTCCATGACACTGTCACTCCGAGTATAGGTTGGTTAGACACTTATAACGTATATACAGTGCATTCGGCATTTAGACCCCTCAACTTTTTCCACATTAAGTTACGTTGCAGCCTTATTCGAAAAGTGATTACATCGTTTTTTCCCTTCATTAATCTACACACTACCCCCATAATGTCAAAGCAATTTTTTTTTTAAAAAGACAATATTTTTAAACATTTTTGCAAATGTATTACAAATAAAAAATGGAAATATTACATTTACATACAGTGCCTTGCAAAATTATTCATCCCTAGGTTGCATTACAACCTGTAACATACATTTTATTTTTATTGGGATTTCATGTAATGGACAAACACAAAATAGTCCAACTTGGTGAAGTGAAATGAAAACTATAACTTGTTTCAAAAACTTCTAAAAAATAAAATATGGAAAAGTGGTGCGTGCATATGTATTCACCTCCTTTGCTGCAAAGCTCCACAGCGGATATTGGAGTATCTCTCCATAGGACCACTTTAAGCCGTACACTCCAGAGCTGGGCTTTATGGAAGAGTGGCCAGAAAAAAAGCCATTGCTTAAAGAAACAAATAAGCAAACACATTTGGTGTTCGCCAAAAGGCATGTGGGAGACCCCCCAAACATATGGAAGAAGGTACTCTGGTCAGATGAGACTAAAATGTTGCTTTTTGGCCATCAAGGAAAAGTGTTCATAAACCACTTCAATTGAACTACTCAGTCTGCAACTGTTTGTAAGATTCTGGTTGAATGAAACAGACGGAGGCCCAGCTACGATAGTCAAAATGTTTATTCATGAGAGCGCTCTCCCCCATTGTACAAAACCATCCATTTTATGCTGGCTCCTTACGCACATACCTTCACACACAAACAGTAGGTATCCTACAGACATACTGTATCACTACCCAGCCTACAGTTCCATTCCCCCGAGATTAGGGAGACCTTGAGAAGTACTCCCTGTCCTTTCCCAAGACTCTCAGAAGCCTAGCCAGGTCGGCACCAAATTTTGCTCAGACAGTGTGTTTTTCTACTATACAGATATATTGTTTTACCCTAATTCTGACTACAACTACACACAGATTAATCATTTTATGATTCTAATTAATTTCATACAATTATTTTCATACAATTATAAGGTTTCAGAGTGGAATTATAAGGTTTCAGAGTGGAATTATTTCATCATTATCTTTCAACATTTGAATTATTTTATCAGGCGTAAACCCAACACCTCATCACCCCGAGAAATCATCCATTTGTTTCTTCGGCAGGGACTGGGAAACTGGTCAGAATTGAAGGAATGATGGTGCTAAATACAGGGACATTTTTGAGGAAAACCTGTTTCAGTCTTCCAGAGATTTGAGACTGGGACGGAGGCTTACCTTCCAGCAGGACAATGACCCTAAGCACATACTGGTACAGCAACACTTGAGTGGTTTAAGGAGGAACATGTAAATGTCTTGGAATGGCCTAGTCAAAGCCCAGACTTCAATCCAATTGAGAATCTGTGGTATGACTTACCAAAGATTGCTGTACACCAGCTGGAGCAGTGGCTAGATGTGCCAAGCTTATAGAGACATACCCCAAGAGACTTGTAGCTGTAATTCTACAAAGTATTGACTTTGGGGGTGTGAATATTTATGCAAGCTCAAGTTTGTAGTTTCTTGTCTTATTTCTTGTTTGTTTCACAATAAAATATATTTTGCATCGTTAAAGTGGTAGGTTTGTTGTGTAAATCAAATTTTATTTATTTATTTATTTTTATTTCACCTTTATTTAACCAGGTAGGCTAGTTGAGAACAAGTTCTCATTTGCAACTGCGACCTGGCCAAGATAGAGCATAGCAGTGTGAGCAGACAACACAGAGTTACACATGGAGTAAACCATTAACAAGTCAATAACACAATAGGGGGAAAAAAAGTGGAGTCTATATACAATGTGTGCAAAAGGCATGAGTAGGTAGGCGAATAATTACAATTTTGCAGATTAACACTGGAGTGATAAATGATCAGATGGTCAAGTACAGGTAGAGATATTGGTGTGCAAAAGAGCAGAAAAGTAAATAAATAAAAACATTATGGGGATGAGGTAGGTAAAAATGGGTGGGCTATTTACCAATAGATTATGTACAGCTGCAGCGATCGGTTAGCTGCTCAGATAGCAGATGTTTGAAGTTGGTGAGGGAGATAAAAGTCTCCAACTTCAGCGATTTTTGCAATTCGTTCCAGTCACAGGCAGCAGAGAACTGGAACGAAAGGTGGCCAAATGAGGTGTTGGCTTTAGGGATGATCAGTGAGATACACCTGCTGGAGCGCGTGCTACGGATGGGTGTTGCCATCGTGACCAGTGAACTGAGATAAGGCGGAGCTTTACCTAGCTTTACCTAGCATGGACTTGTAAATGATACAAACCCCCCAAAAATATATTTATTTCCAGGTTGTAAGGCAACAAAATAGGAAAAATGCCAAGGGGGTGTGAATACTTACACAAGCCACTGTAAGTATTGAGACTCTTTACTCAATACTTTTGTTGATGCATTTTTGGTAGTGGTTACAGCCTCAAGTATTCTTGGGTATGACACTACAAGTTTGGCACACCTGTATTTGGGGAGCTGCTCACATTCTTCTCTGCAGATCCTCTCAAGCTCTATCTGGTTGAATGGTGAGTGTCGCTGCACAGCTATTATTTTCAGGTCTCTCCAGAGATGTTCGATCGGGTCAAGTCCGGGCTCTGGCTGGGCCATTCAAAGACATTGAATCTTGTCCCGAAGCCACTCCTACGTTGTCTTGGCTGTGTTCTTAGGGTTGTTGTCCTGTTGGAAGGTGAACCTTTCACCCCAGTCTGAGGTCCTGAGCACTCTGGAGCAGGTTTTCATCAACAATCTCTCTGTACTTGCCTCTATTCATCTGTCCCTCGATCCTGACTAGTCTCCCAGTACCTGCCGCTGAAAAACATCCCCATAGCATGATGCTGCCACCACTGTGCTTCACCGTAGGGATGGTGCTTGGATTCTTCCAGACGTGATGCTTGGCATTCAAGCCAAAAAGTTTAGATTTGGTTTCATCAGAACAGAGAATCTCGTTTCTCATGGTCAGAGTACTTTAGGTGCATTTTGGCAAACTCCAAGCGGGCTGTCATGTGACTTTTACTGAGGAGTGGCTTCCATCTGGCCACTACCATGAATGCCTGATTGGTGGAGTGCTGCAGAGATGGTTGTCCTTCTAGAAGGTCCTCCCATTGCCACAGAGGAACTATGAGCTCTGTCACAGTGACCATCGGGTTCTTAGTCACCTCCCTGACCAAGGTCCTTCTCCCCCGATTGTGCCGTTTGGCCAGGTGACCAGCTCTAGGAAGAATCTTGGTGGTTCCAAACTTCTTCGATTTAAGAGTGATGGAGGCCACTGTGTTCTTGGGGACATTCAATGTTGCAGACATTTTTTGGTACCCTTTCTCAGATCTGTGCCTCGACACAATCCTGTATCGGAGTTCCACGAACAATTCCTTCGACCTCATGGCTTGGTTTTTGGTCTGTCATGCACTGTCAACTGTGGGACCTTATGTAGACAGGTGTGTGCCTTTCCAAATCTTGTCCAATCAATTGAATTTACCACAGGTGGACTCCAATCAAGATGTAGAAACATCTCCAGGATGATCAATGGAAATAGGATGCACCGGAGGTCAATTTCAAGTGTCATAGCAAAGGGTCTGAAAACGTATGTAAATAAGGTATTTGTTTGTTTTTAATAAATTTGCAAAAATGTCTAAACCTGTTATCGCTTTGTCATTATGGAGTATTGTGTGTAGCTTGACGAGTAAAGAAAGAGACATTTTAGAATTAGGCTGTAACTTAACAAAATTTGGAGAAAGGGATGTGGTCTGAATAATTTATTAATGCACTGTAAGTACCTTTGTGACTAGTCCATCCAAGTATATAGAGTAGTAGGCAGCGTTGTAGTACTCGAGTCCGGTCTTGAGACCACATATTGAGTGTCTCGTCGGAAACATTTGTCCTCTGTCTCGGACAGTGAAGACTCGTAGTTTTTCACTTCACTGGTCTCAGGAAGAAATTATAAGCTTCCATTCAGTCAGGGCATAAACCACTTCTCCAGGCCAAATATATACACTCCTTTCTTGAACCATTCATATCTTAAGTCTTTATCTATCTAGACATGTTTGCGCAGTGGCGAACCTATTGAACCTTTAGTGTGTGACATGTTGCGCAGTGGTGAACCTGTAGGTCTTCAGTGTGTGACAGGTTAGTACAGTGGTGAACCTGTAGATCTTCAGTGTGTGACAGGTTAGTACAGTGGTGAACCTATAGGTCTTCAGTATGTAACAGGTTAGTACAGTGGTGAACCTGTAGGTCTTCAGTGTGTGACAGGTTAGTACAGTGGTGAACCTGTAGATCTTCAGTGTGTGACAGGTTAGTACAGTGGTGAACCTATAGATCTTCAGTGTGTGACAGGTTAGTACAGTGGGAACCTATAGGTCTTCAGTATGTGACAGGTCAGTGCAGTGGGAACCTGTAGATCTTCAGTGTGTGACAGGTTAGTACAGTGGTGAACCTATAGATCTTCAGTGTGTGACAGGTTAGTACAGTGGGAACCTATAGGTCTTCAGTATGTGACAGGTCAGTGCAGTGGGAACCTATAGGTCTTCAGTATGTAACAGGTTAGTACAGGGGTTGAACCTATAGGTCTTCAGTATGTAACAGGTTAGTACAGTGGGAACCTATAGGTCTTCAGTATGTAACAGGTTAGTACAGTGGTGAACCTGTAGATCTTCAGTGTGTGACAGGTTAGTACAGTGGTGAACCTATAGACCTTCAGTGTGTGACAGGTTAGTACAGTGGTGAACCTATAGATCTTCAGTGTGTGACAGGTTAGTACAGTGGGAACCTATAGGTCTTCAGTATGTGACAGGTCAGTGCAGTGGGAACCTATAGGTCTTCAGTATGTAACAGGTTAGTACAGTGGGAACCTATAGGTCTTCAGTATGTAACAGGTTAGTACAGTGGTGAACCTATAGGTCTTCAGTGTGTGACAGGTTAGTACAGTGGTGAACCTATAGGCCTTCAGTGTAACAGGTTAGTACAGTGGTGAACCTATAGGCCTTCAGTGTAACAGGTTAGAACAGTGGTGAACCTATAGGTCTTCAGTATGTGACAGGTTAGTACAGTGGTGAACCTATAGGCCTTCAGTATGTGACAGGTTAGTACAGTGGTGAACCTATAGGCCTTCAGTATGTGACAGGTTAGTACAGTGGTGAACCTATAGGCCTTCAGTGTAACAGGTTAGTACAGTGGGAACCTATAGGCCTTCAGTATGTGACAGGTTAGTACAGTGGTGAACCTATAGGCCTTCAGTATGTGACAGGTTAGTACAGTGGTGAACCTATAGGCCTTCAGTGTAACAGGTTAGTACAGTGGTGAACCTATAGGCCTTCAGTGTGTGACAGGTTAGTACAGTGGTGAACCTATAGGCCTTCAGTATGTGACAGGTTAGTACAGTGGTGAACCTATAGGCCTTCAGTGTAACAGGTTAGTACAGTGGTGAACCTATAGGTCTTCAGTGTGTAACAGGTTAGTACAGTGGGAACCTATAGGCCTTCAGTATGTGACAGGTTAGTACAGTGGTGAACCTATAGGCCTTCAGTGTGTGACAGGTTAGTACAGTGGGAACCTATAGGTCTTCAGTATGTAACAGGTTAGTACAGTGGGAACCTATAGGTCTTCAGTATGTGACAGGTCAGTGCAGTGGGAACCTATAGGTCTTCAGTATGTAACAGGTTAGTACAGGGGTTGAACCTATAGGTCTTCAGTATGTAACAGGTTAGTACAGTGGGAACCTATAGGTCTTCAGTATGTAACAGGTTAGTACAGTGGTGAACCTGTAGATCTTCAGTGTGTGACAGGTTAGTACAGTGGTGAACCTATAGACCTTCAGTGTGTGACAGGTTAGTACAGTGGTGAACCTATAGATCTTCAGTGTGTGACAGGTTAGTACAGTGGGAACCTATAGGTCTTCAGTATGTGACAGGTCAGTGCAGTGGGAACCTATAGGTCTTCAGTATGTAACAGGTTAGTACAGTGGTGAACCTGTAGGTCTTCAGTGTGTGACAGGTTAGTACAGTGGTGAACCTGTAGATCTTCAGTGTGTGACAGGTTAGTACAGTGGTGAACCTATAGACCTTCAGTGTGTGACAGGTTAGTACAGTGGGAACCTATAGGTCTTCAGTATGTGACAGGTCAGTGCAGTGGGAACCTGTAGATCTTCAGTGTGTGACAGGTTAGTACAGTGGTGAACCTATAGATCTTCAGTGTGTGACAGGTTAGTACAGTGGGAACCTATAGGTCTTCAGTATGTGACAGGTCAGTGCAGTGGGAACCTATAGGTCTTCAGTATGTAACAGGTTAGTACAGGGGTTGAACCTATAGGTCTTCAGTATGTAACAGGTTAGTACAGTGGGAACCTATAGGTCTTCAGTATGTAACAGGTTAGTACAGTGGTGAACCTGTAGATCTTCAGTGTGTGACAGGTTAGTACAGTGGTGAACCTATAGACCTTCAGTGTGTGACAGGTTAGTACAGTGGTGAACCTATAGATCTTCAGTGTGTGACAGGTTAGTACAGTGGGAACCTATAGGTCTTCAGTATGTGACAGGTCAGTGCAGTGGGAACCTATAGGTCTTCAGTATGTAACAGGTTAGTACAGTGGGAACCTATAGGTCTTCAGTATGTAACAGGTTAGTACAGTGGTGAACCTATAGGTCTTCAGTGTGTGACAGGTTAGTACAGTGGTGAACCTATAGGCCTTCAGTGTAACAGGTTAGTACAGTGGTGAACCTATAGGCCTTCAGTGTAACAGGTTAGAACAGTGGTGAACCTATAGGTCTTCAGTATGTGACAGGTTAGTACAGTGGTGAACCTATAGGCCTTCAGTATGTGACAGGTTAGTACAGTGGTGAACCTATAGGCCTTCAGTATGTGACAGGTTAGTACAGTGGTGAACCTATAGGCCTTCAGTGTAACAGGTTAGTACAGTGGGAACCTATAGGCCTTCAGTATGTGACAGGTTAGTACAGTGGTGAACCTATAGGCCTTCAGTATGTGACAGGTTAGTACAGTGGTGAACCTATAGGCCTTCAGTGTAACAGGTTAGTACAGTGGTGAACCTATAGGCCTTCAGTGTGTGACAGGTTAGTACAGTGGTGAACCTATAGGCCTTCAGTATGTGACAGGTTAGTACAGTGGTGAACCTATAGGCCTTCAGTGTAACAGGTTAGTACAGTGGTGAACCTATAGGTCTTCAGTGTGTAACAGGTTAGTACAGTGGGAACCTATAGGCCTTCAGTATGTGACAGGTTAGTACAGTGGTGAACCTATAGGCCTTCAGTGTGTGACAGGTTAGTACAGTGGGAACCTATAGGTCTTCAGTATGTAACAGGTTAGTACAGTGGGAACCTATAGGTCTTCAGTATGTGACAGGTCAGTGCAGTGGGAACCTATAGGTCTTCAGTATGTAACAGGTTAGTACAGGGGTTGAACCTATAGGTCTTCAGTATGTAACAGGTTAGTACAGTGGGAACCTATAGGTCTTCAGTATGTAACAGGTTAGTACAGTGGTGAACCTGTAGATCTTCAGTGTGTGACAGGTTAGTACAGTGGTGAACCTATAGACCTTCAGTGTGTGACAGGTTAGTACAGTGGTGAACCTATAGATCTTCAGTGTGTGACAGGTTAGTACAGTGGGAACCTATAGGTCTTCAGTATGTGACAGGTCAGTGCAGTGGGAACCTATAGGTCTTCAGTATGTAACAGGTTAGTACAGTGGGAACCTATAGGTCTTCAGTATGTAACAGGTTAGTACAGTGGTGAACCTATAGGTCTTCAGTGTGTGACAGGTTAGTACAGTGGTGAACCTATAGGCCTTCAGTGTAACAGGTTAGTACAGTGGTGAACCTATAGGCCTTCAGTGTAACAGGTTAGTACAGTGGGAACCTATAGGTCTTCAGTATGTAACAGGTTAGTACAGTGGTGAACCTATAGGTCTTCAGTGTGTGACAGGTTAGTACAGTGGTGAACCTATAGGTCTTCAGTATGTGACAGGTTAGTACAGTGGTGAACCTATAGGCCTTCAGTGTAACAGGTTAGTACAGTGGGAACCTATAGGCCTTCAGTATGTGACAGGTTAGTACAGTGGTGAACCTATAGGCCTTCAGTGTGTGACAGGTTAGTACAGTGGTGAACCTATAGGCCTTCAGTATGTGACAGGTTAGTACAGTGGTGAACCTATAGGCCTTCAGTGTAACAGGTTAGTACAGTGGTGAACCTATAGGTCTTCAGTGTGTAACAGGTTAGTACAGTGGGAACCTATAGGCCTTCAGTATGTGACAGGTTAGTACAGTGGTGAACCTATAGGCCTTCAGTGTGTGACAGGTTAGTACAGTGGGAACCTATAGGTCTTCAGTATGTAACAGGTTAGTACAGTGGTGAACCTGTAGATCTTCAGTGTGTGACAGGTTAGTACAGTGGTGAACCTATAGACCTTCAGTGTGTGACAGGTTAGTACAGTGGTGAACCTATAGATCTTCAGTGTGTGACAGGTTAGTACAGTGGGAACCTATAGGTCTTCAGTATGTGACAGGTCAGTGCAGTGGGAACCTATAGGTCTTCAGTATGTAACAGGTTAGTACAGTGGTGAACCTATAGGTCTTCAGTGTGTGACAGGTTAGTACAGTGGTGAACCTATAGGCCTTCAGTGTAACAGGTTAGTACAGTGGGAACCTATAGGTCTTCAGTATGTGACAGGTCAGTGCAGTGGGAACCTATAGGTCTTCAGTATGTAACAGGTTAGTACAGTGGTGAACCTATAGGTCTTCAGTGTGTGACAGGTTAGTACAGTGGTGAACCTATAGGCCTTCAGTGTAACAGGTTAGTACAGTGGTGAACCTATAGGCCTTCAGTGTAACAGGTTAGAACAGTGGTGAACCTATAGGTCTTCAGTATGTGACAGGTTAGTACAGTGGTGAACCTATAGGCCTTCAGTATGTGACAGGTTAGTACAGTGGTGAACCTATAGGCCTTCAGTATGTGACAGGTTAGTACAGTGGTGAACCTATAGGCCTTCAGTGTAACAGGTTAGTACAGTGGGAACCTATAGGCCTTCAGTATGTGACAGGTTAGTACAGTGGTGAACCTATAGGCCTTCAGTGTGTGACAGGTTAGTACAGTGGTGAACCTATAGGCCTTCAGTATGTGACAGGTTAGTACAGTGGTGAACCTATAGGCCTTCAGTGTAACAGGTTAGTACAGTGGTGAACCTAATATATGCCATTTAGCAGACGCTTTTATCCAAAGCGACTTACAGTCATGTGTGCATACATTCTACGTATGGGTGGTCCCGGGAATCGAACCCACTACCCTGGCGTTACAAGCGCCATGCTCTACCAACTGAGCTACAGAAGGACCACAACCTATAGGCCTTCAGTATGTGACAGGTTAGTACAGTGGTGAACCTATAGGCCTTCAGTGTGTGACAGGTTAGTACAGTGGTGAACCTATAGGCCTTCAGTGTGTGACAGGTTAGTACAGTGGTGAACCTATAGGCCTTCAGTATGTGACAGGTTAGTACAGTGGTGAACCTAATATATGCCATTTAGCAGACGCTTTTATCCAAAGCGACTTACAGTCATGTGTGCATACATTCTACGTATGGGTGGTCCCGGGAATCGAACCCACTACCCTGGCGTTACAAGCGCCATGCTCTACCAACTGAGCTACAGAAGGACCACAACCTATAGGCCTTCAGTATGTGACAGGTTAGTACAGTGGTGAACCTATAGGCCTTCAGTGTGTGACAGGTTAGTACAGTGGTGAACCTATAGGTCTTCAGTGTGTGACAGGTTAGTACAGTGGTGAACCTATAGGTCTTCAGTGTAACAGGTTAGTACAGTGGTGAACCTATAGGTCTTCAGTGTAACAGGTTAGTACAGTGGTGAACCTATAGGCCTTCAGTGTAACAGGTTAGTACAGTGGTGAACCTATAGGTCTTCAGTATGTAACAGGTTAGTACAGTGGTGAACCTATAGGCCTTCAGTGTAACAGGTTAGTACAGTGGTGAACCTATAGGCCTTCAGTATGTAACAGGTTAGTACAGTGGTGAACCTATAGGTCTTCAGTGTAACAGGTTAGTACAGTGGTGAACCTGTAGGCCTTCAGTGTAACAGGTTAGTACAGTGGTGAACCTATAGGTCTTCAGTGTAACAGGTTAGTACAGTGGTGAACCTATAGGCCTTCAGTGTGTGACAGGTTAGTACAGTGGTGAACCTATAGGTCTTCAGTGTGTGACAGGTTAGTACAGTGGTGAACCTATAGGTCTTCAGTGTAACAGGTTAGTACAGTGGTGAACCTATAGGTCTTCAGTGTAACAGGTTAGTACAGTGGTGAACCTATAGGCCTTCAGTGTGTGACAGGTTAGTACAGTGGTGAACCTATAGGTCTTCAGTGTGTGACAGGTTAGTACAGTGGTGAACCTATAGTCCTTCAGTGTAACAGGTTAGTACAGTGGTGAACCTATAGGTCTTCAGTGTAACAGGTTAGTACAGTGGTGAACCTGTAGGCCTTCAGTGTAACAGGTTAGTACAGTGGTGAACCTATAGGCCTTCAGTGTGTGACAGGTTAGTACAGTGGTGAACCTATAGGTCTTCAGTGTGTGACAGGTTAGTACAGTGGTGAACCTATAGGTCTTCAGTGTAACAGGTTAGTACAGTGGTGAACCTATAGGTCTTCAGTGTAACAGGTTAGTACAGTGGTGAACCTATAGGCCTTCAGTGTGTGACAGGTTAGTACAGTGGTGAACCTATAGGTCTTCAGTGTGTGACAGGTTAGTACAGTGGTGAACCTATAGTCCTTCAGTGTAACAGGTTAGTACAGTGGTGAACCTATAGGTCTTCAGTGTAACAGGTTAGTACAGTGGTGAACCTGTAGGCCTTCAGTGTAACAGGTTAGTACAGTGGTGAACCTATAGGCCTTCAGTGTGTGACAGGTTAGTACAGTGGTGAACCTATAGGTCTTCAGTGTGTGACAGGTTAGTACAGTGGTGAACCTATAGGTCTTCAGTGTAACAGGTTAGTACAGTGGTGAACCTATAGGCCTTCAGTGTGTGACAGGTTAGTACAGTGGTGAACCTATAGGTCTTCAGTGTGTGACAGGTTAGTACAGTGGTGAACCTATAGTCCTTCAGTGTAACAGGTTAGTACAGTGGTGAACCTATAGGTCTTCAGTGTAACAGGTTAGTACAGTGGTGAACCTATAGGTCTTCAGTATGTGACAGGTTTGTGATTCTGAAAGGACCGTAATACCAGCGCACTAATGTAGGGGAGTACACTTTTTGTAAACACAAAGGGCCAGTGGTCTAGTTGAGGGTATATGCAGGTATAAGACATATACCCACTATTTTTTGTTCAATGGGCATTGCGTATACTCACTTTTTAATCCCCACTGATGCGTATCAAAGTAGTTTAGTGGAGGTGTACGACTTATCAATTATGTAGTATAATAGAGAAATCATCCATAATGTAGCCTACACAATTGCAAAGCACGTGAAATTTATTGACATGGGTGCTGCACACAGCCAAGTTTCAGCGGAATATAATTTGCAGGCAGCAAGAGCGCTCAGCTCAACTGGTTTTAACATGGAGCAGCTCACAGAATAATGACTTCGGTAGCCGGTAGGGTAGGAAATACTTTTCAGCTTACGCTGTCTACCAGTAAATGCTTATTAAGGTAACAATGGGTATGCAAACCAGCTATTGAAAAAGTTTGGTCCAAAGTGTTGGTTTGTAAGCTATTTGAGATAGCCAATTCGGTCATCATGAGCTGTTTGCATCAGAGGTGTAGGCATGGGTGGGCCTGGGTGGACACAGGTGTGATATTGAGAGTGTAAAAAAAACTGGGTTTTTCACACAGGGTGCCTTTTCTGGGTATTTTTGGCAAAATTCGAGTTTACTCACTTCCCCAGACACCACTGCATAGGGCTGATGGAAAGACCACAGTCACACACTGCATGATGCTAAAGGATAAGCAGTCCATTCACATTAACATAATAAGCCAGTAGGTCCCAATCATAAGAATGCAAAAACACAGCCAATAGGCTAAGCAAATAAAAACATTTAACACACAAAGTAACCGGTGACCTAAAGTTTAAATGCAACAATGTTTCACACACAAGTTATTTTCAAAGAGATGGCTAACAGCAGGCGATCTGCAATAAATAATTATCAGTTACACTCACCAGTTGATCATTTGAAATGTAACCTTTGCCTTCTATCTAGCATCTGATGGCCTAGCTCATGGCTGACTAGATTTTATCTCCCCAGAGACCAGCAAAGATAATTTATTTTTTATTCTTTCCTTTCCAACAAAAACTGAAGAGATTAAATCAGAACAGAATATGAAATAATTTTTATAATAATTTTATAAATCCTGAGCCTTTCTCTGAAGGTGTAAAGGCCCATTGCTCCTACTGTGTTTGGATTGGTAATCACATTTGTACAGTGCCTTGCGAAAGTATTCGGCCCCCTTGAACTTTGCGACCTTTTGCCACATTTCACGCCCAATTTTTCAGTTTTTGATTTGTTAAAAAAGTTTGAAATATCCAATAAATGTTGTTCCACTTCATGATTGTGTCCCACTTGTTGTTGATTCTTCACAAAAAAATAGTTTTATATCTTAAAGGTCGCAAAGTTCAAGGGGGCCGAATACTTTCGCAAGGCACTGTATTTTCCCTCCGAATGTTTTCACTATTCTGAATGTCTAAAGAATCTATATGTTCTGTTGAAATATGAACACAAAAATACTGGACATTTTGAGCTCTTATCATGGTCTTGAATTGGATTTGCATTTTTCTCATCTCGGTCTTGACTGTGTCCCAGTCCCCTTGTCCCCCTCCTTGGTCTTGACTTGGACTCAATTTGCTCCGGTCTTGGTCTTGAATCGGTCTCGCTTTAGCTGGTCTCGAACACAACACAGGTAGTAGGTGAATAGTCACTTAGATTATATAAATACCAGAGCCCAGTTGCATAAAACATCTTAAAAGTTAAGGAATAATATTCCCTTACCTAAGGGAATTGTTCAAAGGCGTAGCCTAGAGACCCTCAAATATTTCCTTAAGTAAGGGCATAGTTAAGGGGCTTTACGGTAGTTTGAAGGCATGTATGACAGAAAGAGTATCTGGTTACCATGGAGACAGCCTGATTCACTTACTAAACGTCTCATCAAAGAGATCCCTTTAATTTTGTGAGATAGCAAAATAAAACTTCTACAATCAAGACAGGATAACCAAATTGCTTCAGAAGATAAAAACCATGTTTGATTCAATGTATTTATAAAGCCCTTCTTACATCAGCCTAAAACCCCAAACAGCAAGCAATGCAGGTGTAGAAGCACGGTTGCTCGGAAAAACTCCCTAGAAAGGCAGGGACCTAGGAAGAAACATTGAGAGGAACCAGGCTATGAGGGGTGGCCAGTCCTCTTCTGGCTGGGCTGGGTGGAGATTATAACAGAACATGGCCAAGATGTTCAAATGTTCATGTAATTACAGTGGTTGTAGAGGGTGCAACAGGTCAGCATCTCAGGAGTAAATGTCACTTGGCTTTTCATAGCCGATCATTCAGAGTATCTCTACCACACCTGCTGTCTTGAGAGAGAACTTAAATTCACACAGGACACTGGATAAAACAGGAGAAATACTGCAGATATAACAGACTGACCCTAGCCCCCTGACACAAACTATTGCAGCATAAATACTGGAGGCTGAGACGGGAAGGGTCGAGACAGTGGCCCCGTCCGACGATACCCCCAGGCAGGGCCATACAGGCAGGATATAACCCTACCCACTTTGCCAAAGCACAGCCCCCACACATCTAGAGGGATATTAACAGACCACCAACTTACTACCCTGAGACAAGGCTGAGTATAGTCCATGAAGATCTCCTCCACCGCACGAGCCTGAGGGGGCGCAAAACCAGACAGGAACATCACATCACTCAACCCACTCAAGTGACGCACCCCTCTTAGGGACGGCATGGAAGAGCACTAGTAAGCCAGTCACTCAGCCCCCGTAATAGGGTTTGAGGCAGAGAATCCCAATGGAGAGGGGAACCGTCCAGTCAGAGACAGCACGGGCGGTTTGTTGCTCCAGTGCCTTTCCGTTCACCTTCACACTCCTGGGCCAGACTACACTCAATCATAGGACCTACCGAAGAGATGGGTCTTCAATAAAGACTTAAATGTCGAGAACGAGTCTGCTTCTCTCACATGGATAGGCAGACCATTCCATAAATATTGAGCTCTATTGGAGAAAGCCCTGCCTCCAGCAGTTTGCTTAGAAATTCTATTGACAGTAAGGAGGCCTGCGTCTTGTGACCGTAGAGTACGTGTAGGTATGTACGGCAGGACCAAATCGGAAAGATAGGTAAGCACAAGCCCATGTAATGCTTCGTAGGTCAGCAGTAAAACCTTGAAATCAGCCCTTGCCTTTACAGAAAACCAGTGTAGAGAGGCTAGCACTGGAGTAATATGATCAAATTGTCAAGATTCTAGCAGCCGTGTTTAGCACTAACTGAAGTTTATTTAGTGCTTTATCTGGGTAGCCGGAAAGTAGAGCACTGCAGTAGTCTAATCTAGAAGTGACAAAAGCATGTATTATTTTTTAATCAATTTTTGGAGAGAAAGTTTCAGATTTTTGCAATGTTACGTAGATGGAAAAAAGCTGTCCTCGAAGCAGTCTTGATATGTTCGTCAAAAGAGAGATCAGGGTCCAGAGTAACGCCGAGGTCCTTCAGTTTTTTTGAGATGACTGTACAACCATCAAGATTCAACAGAAGATCTCTTTGTTTCTTGGGACCTAGAACAAGCATCTCTCGTTTGTCTGTTTAAAGTTAGAACATTTTCCGCCATCCACTTCCTTATGTTTGAAACACAGGTTTCCAGGGAGGGCAATTTTGGGGCTTCACCATGTTTCATCGAAATGTACAGCTGTGTGTCGTCCGCATAGCAGTGAAAGTTAACATTATGTTTCTGAAGGACATCACCAAGAGGTAAAATAAAAAGGGAAACAAATAGTGGTCCTAAAATGGAGCCTTGAGGATCACCGAAATTTACAGTTGATTTGTCAGAGGAGAAACCATCTACTTAAACAAACTGATATCTTTCCGACAGATAAGATCTAAACCAGACCAGAACTTGTCTGTGTAGACCAATTTGGGTTTCCAATTTCCAATGATATCAAAAGCAGCACTAAGGTCTAGGAGCATGACGACAGATAAAGAGCCTCGGTCTGACACCATTAAAAAGTAATTTACCACCTTCACAAGTGCAGTCTCAGTGCTGTGATGGGGTCTAAAACTAGCCTGAAGCGTTTCGTATATATTGTTTGTCTTCAGGAAGGCAGTGAGTTGCTGTGCAACAGCTTTTCTAAGAGTTTGGAGAGAAATGGGAGATTCAAAATAGGCCAATTTTTAGTTTATTATATTTTCTTGTTCAAGGTTTGGCTGAGTATATAGAGTAGTAGGTGAATAGTCACTCTGACTATACAGAGTACCAGATGACTCATCAATCAGTGTATATAGTAACATGTAACTACTGTAGTCACTCAGGGTATATAGGACCAGGTGACTAGCCATTTAGGCTCTATAGTGGTTGTTTCCCGGACACTGATTAACCCTAGTCCTGGACATAAATGCAAGATTAATGAAGAATCTCCAGTACAAGTTGATTAGTGACTCAGAGTATAATGGAGTACCAGGTGACTCGCCACTTAAGGTATACAGGGATACAGTATACTTCAGTAGTTTTCCACTAACATGACACAGCACTTTCCACTGACCCTTATTAAGACAGGTTCATCTGCAAACCATGACCCAGGAGTTGTGACAGTCTCAACCGCTGTTGGCGCCACTTCCTCTTATCATCCTGCTGTTAGGCCACGGAGCATCCCTGTGGTTTCCAGTCACAAGCTTTTTAACGGACAGTTCCCCAAAACCACACACACCCTAGTATGCAATGACCTTTTCTCTACTTTCACTATAACGGTGTCCCGTGTGGCTCAGTTGGTACAGCATGGTGCTTGCAATGCCAGGGTTGTGTGTTCGATTCCCATGGGGAACCAGTGCGAAAAAGGATAGTCTGCTAAATTACTAAAATGTAAACTCTATACAAAAATATCCCAGAAACGTAACGCCTCATTCTACTTCTCCTTAATCACACAAAAGCTATTATTCACACAAACCGCAATTATGTACAATCTATCAAGAGGCAAAGTCACAATCTTACACTTTGACTTCTGTTCAGAGGTTAATTATGTCACATTGAAATCAGTCTGTCACATTGGCAAGTAGGAAATGTATTTAGACTTATATTTAGACCACATTTTGTTACTGCCTGATTTCAAAATTGATTTAAATAGATTGTGATCCATATACACACACAATACCCCATAATGGCAAACTGAAAATGTGTTTTTAGACATTTTTGCAAATGTATAAAAAATTAAATACAGAAAACTTTGAACTGAATTAAAATGTAACCAAGTACAGAAAGATGTAGAGTGAACCCTCTTCCCACCTCTTCCCCACCAGTCATCGTCAGCTCAAGTTCTCGTCCCGAGATCAGACCTCCCCGAATCTGCGGGAGCGACAGGATTCCTTCTAATAGTGTGTTAGGAGGTGATTGAGGCAAGGTAGGAACATTTTGAGCTTGGAAATAGCGGAAAAGATTTGATTGAGGCCAATTACATTTAGCTCCAAGATCATTCAAACTGGCAAAGGTCCCATCTAAAAATAAATATTTGAAACATACCACTCTCTCCCGCCACAAACAATAGCCTGGTCAAGCTTGGCGGATATAAATAGATGATTGTTACAAATTGGGCTTAAAAGACAACGGGCAGAATGTGTAAAATGCTGACAGTTGTTTCCAGATATTCAGAGTAGAGAGCACAATGGGATTTCAAATCATATGTTATTTGTCACATGAGCCGAATACAACAGGTACAGTGAAATGCTTACTTACAAGCCTTTAACCAACAATGCCGTTTTAAGGGAAAAAAGTAATAAAGTATTTACTGAAATAAAAAACATTAAAACTTACATAAAAAAAAAAATACTTAAGGAGCAACAATAAAATAACAGTAGTGAGGCTATATACAGGGGGTACCGGTTAGTCGAGGTAATTGAGGTAATACAGTGCCTTGCAAGAGTATTCATCTCCGTTGTCATTTTTCCTATTTTGTTGCATTACAACCTGTAATTTAAATAGATTTTTATTTGGATTTCATGTAATGGACATGCACAAAAGAGTCCAAATTGGTGAAGTGAAATGGAAAAATTAACTTGTTTAAAAAAAAATATAAAAATAAAAAAAAAACATAAAAGTGAGTGCTTAAATGTTGTCAAAAATGGCGCCGGAAGAAATGGCCGTTTTTACGGGCGCCCAACCAATTGTGCCATTATGTGGGGGGTTTTCGCGTTATTTGTAACTTATTTTGGACATAATGTTTCTGCAACCGTATCTTACGGCAAAAAAGAGCTTCTGGATATCAGGACAGAGATCACTCACCTCGGATTAGACAAAGATTTTTTTCTACAACAAGGGCGACGCATAAAACATTCTCCAAACACCCCACAGGGCCGACATCCCGGTTATTTGCAAGAGGAAGCGACGCAGGTACAGAGGACAAAGAGCCGGATGCCTGGTCAGGACCCGGAGAAGGCGACTGGGAAAGCTGCCGTTACCGTCAATACTACTCGCCAACGTGCAATCATTGGACAATAAATTAGACGAGGTACGATCACGAATATCCTACCAACGGGACATCAAAAACTGTAATATCCTATGTTTCACGGAATCGTGGCTGAATGAAGACATGGATATTCAGCTAGCGGGACACACGCTGCACCGGCAAGATAGAACAGCACACTCCGGTAAGACGAGGGGGGGTGGGGCGGTCTGTACATATTTTAAACAACAGCCGGTGCACGAAATCTAAGGAAGTCTAGATTTTAATCGCCTGAAGTAGAGTATATTGTGATAAATTGCAGGCCAGAAAGTTGCCTAGAAAGTTTTCAGCTATACTTTTCGTGGCTGTTTATTTACCACCACAGACGGGTGCTGGCACTAAGACCGTACTCAGTCAACTGTATAAGGAAATAAGCAAACAGGAAACCACTCAACCAGAGGCGGCGCTCCTAGTGACCGGAGACTTTAATGCAGGGAAACTTAAATCAGTTCTACCAAATTTCTATCAACATGTTAAATGTGCAACCAGAGGGGGAAAAATTCTAGATCACCTGTACTCCACACACAGAGACGCGTACAAAGCACTCCCTCGCCCTACATTTGGTAAATCCGACCACAACTCTATCCTCCTGATTCCTGCTTACAAGCAAAAATAAAAGCAGGAAGCGCCAGTGACTCGGTCTATAAAAAAAGTGGTCAGATGAAGCAGATGCTAAACTACAGGACTGTTTTGCTATCGCAGACTGGAACATGTTCCGGGATTCTTCCAATGGCATTGAGGAGTACACCACATCAGTCACTGGCTTTATCAATAAGTGCATTGAGGACGTCGTCCCCACTGACGTACATACCCCAAACAGAAGCCATGGATTACAGGCAACATTCCTCACTGAGCTAAAGGGTAGAGCTGGCGCTTTCAAGGTGCGGGACTCTAACCCGGAAGCATACAAGAGAACCTGCTATGTATGCCCTGCAACGAACCATCAAACAAGCAAAGCGTAAATACAGGGCTAAGATTGAATCATACTACACTGGCTCTGATGCGCGTCTTATGTGGCAGGGCTTGCAAACTATTACAAACTACAAAGGGATGCACAGTAGCGAGCTGCCCAGTGACACGAGCCTACCAGACGATCTAAATAACTTCTATGCTCACTTCGAGGCAAGCAACACTGAGAGCATGAGAGCATCAGCTGTTCTGGCCGACTGTGTGATCATGCTCTCGGTAGCCGACAATGGGCAGGTAAACAACACCAACGCATGGATTGCTGTCATAACCTTTCCATAGACCACCATCTAGTGATCAGAATCTGGTCATATCAGGATGTATGATGGGACATAAACCTAATAACTACAATGACCAATTTCTCTGAACGGGTGAAAAACTATGACCAAATAATTCACTGGGAATAAACAATAGTGCGAGTCGCACCTATTTTTTTTTTTTTTTTTTTTTTTTTTTTTTTAACTAGGCAAGTCAGTTGAGAACAAATTCTTATTTACAATTACGGCCTAGGAACAGTGGGTTAACTGCCTTGTTCAGGGGCAGAACGGCAGATTTTTACCTTGTCAGCTCGGGGATTCGATCTAGCAACCTTTTGGTTACTGGCCCAACGCTCTAACCACTTGGCTAAATGCCGCCCGTATACTACTTGTCAGACAATTAAAATTATACTGTATAATGGTATAGGGGGTGGGTTTGGTGTGGGGGGGTCCGTGAGTGTGGGGATTCCTCATGTCTTACTCATTGTTAAGTACTATATTTATTGAATATTCTATGAATATTTGGGTGCAATTTGGGTGCAATCAATTAGCATAATTGATCATAGATCTAATTATATTTAAAAATGTTGCATGAATTTTATTGGTTTCTAACTACAGAAAAGATTTCAGAGCAATCTGAGATGGTGGTTGTCAATCCTCTTTCTTGTACTTTTGAGTTGGAATGACCCATGTGGCGCGAGTATATACAATATATGGACTTATGTTAATGTGCATGAGTGTCAACATTAAAGTGTGTGTGTGGTCTCCCTGTGTAATGTGTGTGTTGTGTGGGCATGTAGCCTGCTTGAGTAACGTGTTTGTGCCCGTGTGTCCATTGACAGAGGTCGCTGAAGACAGTGGTTGTCCCCAAAGGGAACCAGCTCCATAAGAAGTTGAGGAGAGCTGCCTTGAAGCTGGAGAGGACCATGGGATATGGAGAGGCTGAGGTGTGTGTGTCCGTGCGTGCGGGGGGATGACTGAATATACAGTGCATTGGGAAAGTATTCAGACCCCTTCACTTTTTCCACATTTGGCCTTAAAATGGATTTAAATAAAATAATAATCCTCATCAATCTACACAATACCCCATCATGACAAAACGAACGGTTATCTTTGGAAAATTTTGCAAATATATATATATATTTTAAAAAATTAAAAAACAGATACCTTATTTACATAAGTATTCAGACCCTATCCTATGAGACTCGAAATTGAGCTCTGGTGAATCCTGTTTCCATTGATCATCCTTGAGATGTTTCTACAACTTGATTGGAGAACACCTGTGGTAAATTCAATTGATTGGACATGGTTTGGATTGGAAACATCTGTTTGTATAAGGTCCCACAGTTGACCGTGCATTTCAGAGCAAAACCAAGCAATGAGGTCTAAGGAATTGTTCATAGCTCCGAGACAGGATTGTGTCAAGGCACAAATCTGGGGAAGGGTACCATAAAATGTCTGCAGCATTGATGGTCCCCACAGTGGCCATCATCATTCTTAAATGGAAGAAGTTTGGAACCACCAAGACACTTCCTAAAGCTGGCTTCACTGCCAAACTGAGCAATCGGGGAACAGGGCCTTGGTCAGGGAGGTGACCAAAAACAATAGTGCGATTCACTGTGACCGAGCTCCAGAGTTCCTCTGTGGAGATAGTTGTCCTTCGGGAAGGTTCTCCCATTTTTGCAACACTCCACCAATCAGGCCTTTATGGTAGAGTGGCCAGACGGAAACCACTCCTCAGTAAAAGGCACTTGACAGCCTACTTGGAGTTTGCCAAAAGGCACCTAAAGAAACAAGATTATCTGGTCTGATGAAACCAATACTGAACCCTTTGGCCTGAATGCCAAGTGTCACGTCTGGAGGAAACCAGGCACCGATCATCACCTGGCCAATAACATCCCTATGGTGAAACATGGTGGTGGCAGCATCATGCTGTGGGGATGTTTTTCAGTGGCAGGGACTGGGAGACTAATCAGGGTCGAGGGAAAGATGAATGGAGCAAAGTACGGAGAGATCCTTGAAAACCTGCTCAGGACCTCAGACTGGGGAGAAGGTTCACCTTCCAACAGGACAACGACCCTAAGCACACAGCCAAGACAACACAGGAGTAGCTTGGGGACAAGTCTCAATGTCCGTGAGTGGCCCAGCCAGAGCCCGGACTTCAACCTGATCTAACATCTCTGGAGAGACCTGAAAATAGCTGTGCAAGCGACGCTCCCCATACAACCTGACAGAGCTTGAGAGGATCTGCAGAGAAGAATGTGAGAAACTCCCCAAATACAGTAGTGTCAAGCTTGTAGCGTCATACCTTAGACGACATGAGGCTGTAATCGCTGCCAATGGTGCTTCAACAAAGTACAGAGTAAAACATGCTTATGTAAATGCAACATTTTTTGGGGGGGGTGGGGGGGGTCATTTCCACGAACATGTTTTTGCTTTGTCATTATGGGGTATTGTGTGTAGATTGAAGAGAAAAGCAAAATGTGGAAAAGCTGAAGGGGTCTGAATACTCTCCGAATGCACTAATATATATGTATGTACAGTTGAAGTCAGAAGTTTACATACACCTAAGCCAAATACATTTAAAGGCAGTTTTTCACAATTCCTGACATTTAATCCTAGTAAAAAATTCCCTGTCTTAGGTCAGTTAGGATCACTGCTAATTATTTCAACTTTTATTTCTTTCATCACATTCCCAGTGGGTCAGAAGTTTACATACACTCAATTAGTATTTGGTAGGATTGCCTTAAAATTGTTTAACTTGGGTAAAATGTTTCGGGTAGCCTTCCACAACCTTCCCACAATAAGTTGGGTGAATTTTGGCCCACTCCTCCTGACAGGGCTTGTTTAACTGAGTCAGGTTGTAGGCCTCCTTGCTCCCACATGCTTTTCAGTTCTGCCCACATTGTCTATGGGATTGAGGTCAGGGCTTTGTGATGGCCACTCCAATACCTTGATGTTGTTGTCCTTAAGCCATTATGACACAACTTTGGAAGTATGCTTGGAGTCATTGTCCATTTGGAAGACCCATTTGCGACCATGACTGATGTCTTGAGATGTTGCTTCAATATATCTACATAATTTTCCTTTCTCATGAAGCCATCTATTTCATGAAGTGCATCAGTCCCTCCTGCAGCAAAGCACCCCCACAACATGATGCCATTACCCCCGTGCTTCACGGTTGGGATGGTGTTCTTCGGCTGGCAAGCCTCTCCCTTTTTCCTCCAAACATAACGATGGTCATTGTGGCCAAACAGTTCTATTTTTGTTTCATCAGACCAGAGGGACATTTCTCCAAAAAGTAAGATCTTTGGCTTTTTTTATGGCGGTTTTGGAGCAGTGGCTTCTTCCTTGCTGAGCGGCCTTTCAGGGTATGTCTACATAGGACTCATTTTACTGTGGCTATAGATACTTTTGTACCTGTTTCTTTCAGCATCTTCACAAGGTCTTTTGCTGTTGTTCTGGGATTGATTTGCACTTTTCGCACTAAAGTACGTTCATCTCTAGGAGACAGAACACATATCCTTCCTGAGCAGTATGCCGGTTGCGTACTATTGTTTGTACAGATGAACGCGGTACCTTCAGGCGTTTGGAAATTGCTCCCAAGGATGAACCAGACTTGTGGAGGTCTACAATTTTTTTTCTGAGGTCTTGGCTGATTTCTTTTGATTTTCCCAAGATGTCAAGCAAAGAGGCACTGAGTTTGAAGTTAGGACTTGAAGTACATCCACAGATACACCTCCAATTGACTCAAATGATGTCAATTAGCCTAACAGAATCCTCTAAAGCCACGACCTCATTTTCTGGAATTTTCCAAGCTGTTTAAAGGCACAGTCAACTTAGTGTATGTAAACTTCTGACCCACTGGAATTGTGATACAGTTAATTATAAGTGAAATAATCTGTCTGTAAACAATTGTTGGAAAAATGACTTGTGTCATGCACAAAGTAGATGTCCTAACCGACTTGCCAAAACCATAGTTTTTAACAAGAAATTTGTGGAGTGGTTGAAAAACAAGTTTTTATGACTCCAACCTAAGTGTATGTAAACTTCCGACTTCAACTGTGTGTGTGTGTGTGTGTGTGCGTGTGCGTGCGTGTGTGTGTGTGTGTGTATATATATTTATTTATTTGTGTGTGTATATATTTATTTGTGTGTGTGTATATATGTGTATATGTATTTACTGTGTTAACAACCCTCCAGGCGAGCTTCAATGCCATACAACTCGCCTTCCGTGGCCTCCAATTGCTCTTGAATACAAGTAAAACTAAATGCATGCTCTTCAACCGATCGCTGCCTGCACATACCCGCCTGTCCAACATCAATACTCTGGATGCCTCTGACTTAGAATATGTTGATAACAACAAATACCTAGGTGTCTGGTTAGACTGTAAACTCTCCTTCCAGACTCACATCAAACATCTCTAATCCAAAGTTAAATCTAGAATTGGCTTCCTATTTCGCAACAAAGCATCCTTCACTCATGCTGCCAAACATACCCTTGTAAAACTGACCATCGAACCAATCCTCGACTTCGGCGATGTCATTTACAAAATAGCCTCCAATACCCTACTCAATAAATTGGATGCAGTCTATCACAGTGCCATCTGTTTTGTCATCAAAGCACCATATACTACCCACCACTGCGACTTGTACGCTCTCGTTGGCTGGCCCTCGCTTCATACTCTGCTGCCAATGACTGGAACGAACTACAAAAATCTCTGAAACTGGAAACACTTATCTCCCTCACTAGCCTCACTAACTTTAAGCTTTAACCTGTACATTGCACATCTATAATTTAGCCCAAACTACCTCTTTCCCTACTGTATTTATTTATTTATTTTGCTTCTGTGCACCCCATTATTTCTATCTCTACTTTGCACATTCTTCCACTGCAAATCAACCATTCCAGTGTTTTACTTGCTATATTGTATTTACTTCGCCACCATTGCCTTTTTTTGCCTTTACCTCCCTTATCGCACCTCACTTGCTCACATTGTATATAGACTTACTTTTCTACTGTATTATTGACTGTATGTTTGTTTTATTCCATGTGTAACTCTGTTGTTGTATGTGTCGAACTGCTTTGCTTTATCTTGACCAGGTCGCAATTGTAAATGAGAACTTGTTCTCAACTTGCCTACCTGGTTAAATAAAGGTGAAATAAAAAAATAAAATATGTATATATTAATATGTGTGTGTGTGTGTGTGTGTGTGTGTGTGTGTGTGTGTGTATATATATTTATATGTGTGTGTGTGTGTGTGTGTGCGTATATATATGTATGTATGTATGTATGTATGTATGTATGTATGTATGTATGTATGTATGTATGTATGTATGTATGTATGTATGTATGTATGTATGTATGTATGTATGTATGTATGTATGTATGTATGTATGTATGTATGTATGTATGTATGTATGTACACTGCTCAAAAAAATAAAGGGAACACTAAAATAACGCATCCTAGACCTGAATGAATGAAATATTCTTATTAAATACTGTGCTGTGCAGCCCCCCAAAGAAATGCCACCCCACACCATGACTGACCCACCGCCAAACCGGTCATGCTGGAGGATGTTGCAGGCAGCAGAACGTTCTCCTCGGCGTCTCCAGACTCTCTCACGTTTGTCATGTGCTCAGTGTGAACCTGCTTTCATCTGTGAAGAGCACAGGGCGCTAGTGGCGAATTTTCCAATGTTGGTGTTCTCTGGCAAATGCCAAACGTCCTGCACGGTGTTGGGCTGTAAGCACAACCCCCACCTGTGGACATCGGGCCCTCATACCACCCTCATGGAGTCTGTTTCTGACCGTTTGAGCAGACAAATGCACATTTGTGGCCTGCTGGAGGTCATTTTGCAGGGTTCTGGCAGTGCTCCTCCTTGCACAAAGGTGTAGGTAGCGGTCCTGCTGCTGGGTTGTTGCCCTCCTACGGCCTCCTCCACGTCTCCTGATGTACTGGCCTGTCTCCTGGTAGCACCTCCATGCTCTGGACACTACCCTGACAGACACAGCAAACCTTCTTGCCTCAGCTCACATTGATGTGCCATCCTGGATGAGCTGCACTACCTGAGCCACTTGTATGGGTTGTAGACTCCGTCTCATGCTACCACTAGAGTGAAAGCACCGCCAGCATTCAAAAGTGACCAAAACATCAGCCAGGAAGCATAGGAACTGAGAAGTGTTCTGTGGTCACCACCTGCAGAACCACACCTTTATTGGGGGTGTCTTGCTAATTTCCTATAATTTCCACCTGTTGTCTATTCCATTTGCACAACAGCATGTGAAATGTATTGTCAATCAGTATTGCTTCCTAAGTGGACAGTTTGATTTCACAGAAGTGTGATTTACTTGGAGTTACATTATGTTTAAGTGCTCACTTTATTTTTTTGAGCAGTATATATATATTATACACTTGTGTTTTTCTGCTCATAATTTCCTACATTTTGATAGTCAACCTCTGTCATTATATTTTGTCCTACAACACTAATAAACCCTTGCTCACTAGAATGTCAGAAATCAATAGAATGAATGCTTCCATCTAGTTGACATCGGTAAAGTTCTCTGTCATCTTTTTTTGCGAAGCAAAGACGTTTAGACACCGGGGAGAAAATGCAATAACAAAAAAATGTAAAAATGATTTTATTTGCAAGATGTCCATATTATATCAGTTTGACCGGTGGTAAGGAAATAGAAAGCTGTGAAAACGACCCAACGTGTTTCTGATAAGATTTCAGTTTGGATGATTATTTAATGTGGATGAAATACTAATCTTTTATGATGCTGATCAAGATAGCACTTCTACAGAAGGTATATAACTGAGCATTCACATTCTCTCACGATGCTGAAAGGAACTCCTGTTTCTGAGTTAAAATGTTGCCTACATTGTAGCATTTTAAAATGTTAAGATTATGTGAGTGGTTATAGACCTACAGTCAGTGTCCAGATTTCAGTTTCCATTTAGCCCATCTGAACAGTAGGCTACAGTTCCCTTGACATGCTATAGGCCTATTTGAAGTCCCTGTCTTGTATAGCGCCTCACAATCATCACGCATCACACTATAATTCTCCTTTACAACTTCACCAAATCTTCCTCAAACATTACTTTTCTGGCCCTTACTTCTCTTTATTTTCAACACTCCTTTCACAGCTTTTCTCTTATTGAATTCAACCCCGACATTGTCCTTTTTGCCTCCGTGGATTGACGTAAACTTTTTCTGCCCGTTCCCAAAAGCCTTTGGTGATTAGCATGTTGGCTATTTGGCGTGTACACAGTTAGGCCCTAAAGCGTAGGCTTATGCACTAATGAGGCAAAGAGAGAGATGATAAACACACACTAATTTCTCATCAAAAGGTAACTATGAAGTGCACATTAAATAATAATACACTCAGGTAGCCTAGTGGTTAAGAGTGTTGGGCAGTAACTGAAAGGTTGCTGGTTTGAAACCCTGAGCTGACTTGTTGAAAAATCTGTCAATGTGCCCTTGAGCAAGGCACTTAACCCTAATTGCTCCTGTAAGTCTCTGGAGAAGAGCGTCTGCTAAATGACAAAAGTGTAAATTATACATTTATGGATTTTTTAAGGAATTGTTTTCTGCTTATTCAACCCGCCCTTTATCCATACAATATTTAATGACCCTAAACCCGTCCACCCCGCGGGTTATGAGTCAACCCGTGCATCACTAATGTGTGTGTTGGCGCTTACCTGTCTTTGTGTGTCTGTGTGTGTAGGTAACGGAGTTGGATGCACACACTTACAATTTTGTTGCAGAAAGATCCTTTGCCATTGGTGAGTCAATAATAATGTTACTGGGACTTTTTATAACTATTTGCCTATAACTACTGTCTGTGAATAATTTAATATTTTCAACCGTGTGTTGGTTCGTCTCTCCAGGCCTGAACATTGTAATGAAGGTCATAAATGGTGACCCTTCACCTGACCCCCGACTGTCGGTCAGCCCTAAACCCCCTGACACCTCACCCCAGGTCAGCCCTGACCCCTCACTCCAGGTGTCAGAGGTCAGCAACCCCACCCTGACCTCTACAGCTCTGTGGTCCTACCTGAATGCCTCCACCAGGACACAGCCTGTCATCGGTAAGTGTGTGTTATTGTTTAATGTGCACTTCATAGTTAACTTTTTGTTTCTCATCTCTTTGCCTCCCTCCTCTCTCTCCCCCTCTCCTCCAGGTGTCAGTATGTTGACAGAGTTGCCAGACAGACATGGTGACTACTTCCTCTGCCGCTGCTGTTCTCACAGGATGTTTACGTCATCCCTCATTGGACACCTAATCTCTGCTCGACACCGCTACCACTACATAGTGGGTTACAGACTGCACACACACTACATAAACGCACATGCACACACACACTACATACGCACGCACGCACACAGACACACTACATTATGTCCAAACCTGGGTCAAATACACTATATATACTAAAGTATGTGGACAACCCTTCATGGATGGGATGGATTCGGACATTTCAGCCACACCCGTTGCTGACCATGTTTATAAAAATCAAGCACACCGCCATGCAATCTCCATAGACAAACATTGGCAGTAGAATGGCCTTACTCAGTGACTTTCAACGTGGCACCATCCTAGGATGCCACCTTTCCAACAAGTGAGTTCATAAAATTCCTGCCCTGCTAGAGCTGCCCCAGTCAAATGCAAGTGCTGTTATTGTGAAGTGGAAACGTCTAGGAGCAGCAACAACTCATCCGCAAAGTGGTAGGCAATACAAGCTCACAGAACGGGACAGACGAGTGCTGAAGGTGCGTAGCGCGTAAAAATGGTCTGTCCTCGGTTGCAACACTCACTACTGACGATTGATTCTGTGCTTCCCATTTTGTGGCAAGAGTTTGGGGAAGGCTCTTTCCTGTTTCAGCATGATAATGCCAATTTTGCACAAAGCGAGGTCCATACAGAAATGGTTTGTTGAGATCAGTGTGGAACTTTACTGGCCTGGTTGAGCCCTGACCTCAACCCCATCGAAAACCTTTGGGATGAATTGGAACACCGACTGCAAACCAGGCCTTATCGCCAAACATCAGTGCCTGACCTCACTAACGCTCTTGTGGCTGAATGGTAGCAAGTCTTCGCAGAAATGTTCCAACATCTAGTGGAAAGCCTTCATAGAAGAGTCAATGCTGTTATAGCAGCAAAGGGGGGACCAAATCCATAATAATGCTCATGATTTTGGAATGAGATGTTGTGTTTCATGTTCAAGCTCCATACATACTGAACTCAGTAAGTGACATTTCCCACTGGACTGTGTTGTCATAGAAACTAGTGTACCCTGAGCTGGCTGCTGATTGGCCAGTGAGCCCAGAGCTGACGGTGAAGGCGGGGCCTCTTCATGAGGAGCTGAGAGTGAGAGCTGCAGAACTGGAGGCACAGGAGGGACTAGGACAGCTCACGGTAATTAATAACCTATAATCATCTAATCAATATCTGTTTGATCACTGCCCTTATCAATACACTGAACTGAAAACACCAAAGGGAACGGGACAACCCACGATTAACTATAACTATAATCATCTAATTGTAGGGTCCTGAGTCTTGACGGTTTTTAAGATATTGAGGACAACAAACACTTGAATAAAATTTTTGATTTTAATAAAGCTGGGAAGCATACAAACAATACATGTCAATAAAACCAAACAGCAGTGTATATAGGAGAGTCTGCCTCCCTGCATCCTGTGGAATCTATGCATAAACAATCATACATCTTGATGGACCAACCAAATGTAAATGAATACCAGATGTTTCTTGCCGTATTGGGGGAAGGTGGTCAGTCATTCTAACTTTGACGTTCCCCCAGATAACAACTTGGAACGTAACGTATGGTGGTTTAACAGGCTCACAAGGCCTTGCTGTTACATTGCAAAGGGCCCTAGGGTCTTTAGGGTTGACTGGTGTGCCTCTAACATACTGGGTAACCCACAAGGATTTCAAGGTACTTCTGGTGTGTAAACTGCATTATGGTTAAAACATACTTTTTATTATTATTTATTTTTACAGACTATATGGTTTAAACAGACTGTATGGTTAAAGGGCCAATCCATAGCTGAAACAGTAACGAAGTGGTTCACTGCACCAATGTTTTGGTAAAAAGCTGAGGGGTGGCGCTTGAGAAATGTACCCACTCTCAAATTCATAGACAAGGACTGACCATCCATGATATCAAAAATTATGGTTTTAATCATGTTTGTTTACTTTATTTTGCTTAAAAACATTGGAGTACGTGCTGACCAGACCGCTCACGCATGTTGATTTTGTCCACCTACACCAGACGCGATCAGGATACGCAGGATGAAATATCAAAATTAACTCTGGGCCAACTACATTAATTTGGGAACAGGTCAAAAAGCATAAAGCATTAAACATTTATGGACATTTAGCTAGCTAGCTTGCTGATTCTAGCAAATTTGTCCTGGGATATAATCATTGGGTTGTTATTTGACCTGAAATGCACAAGGTTCACTACTTCGACAAATAATCCACAGATAAAAAGGTAAACCTAGTTAGTTTCTAGTAATCTCTCCTCTTTCAGGCTTTTTCTTCTTCTTCGGGGTTTATATGGCGGTTCGCAACCAACTTTAAGGTGCATTACCATCACCAAATGGACTGGAGTGTGGACCTCAGTTCATCGTTCAATCACCCATGTGGGTATATGCTCCTAAAAACCAATGAGGAGATGGGAGAGGCGGGACTTGCAGTGCGTCAAGCGTCACAAATAGAATCAAATTCTATTTTAGCGCCTGGCTATGCAGATGCTCGTTGACGCGCACGGACAGTGTAGGTGTAATGATTGAATAACATTTGTGTACATCTATTTTGTGACGCGAGCGGTGTGGGCAGCATGTTAGAGTTTTGGTTCTGATGGGTACAGCAGGTGTCCATGAGGTGTTTATGAGTTCTATTCTTCAAGAATCAATATCATACATTTTTAAGTCCAAAAATAGATGTAGTGTAGCAACTGCAGATTGCTCCTTTAACAGACTATATGGTTAAAACCCTTCAAAATCAATATTTGTCTGATCACTGTCCTCAATACACTGAACTGGAGACACAGGAGGGAACAGGACAACCCACAGCAAACTCCTCCATCAAATAATGAATTAGTCAACCAATCAATCTCTCAATAAACCAATCAATCAAAAGTACATCAATCATATGATCTGTTCTGTTATGAAGGTGGTAAAGAGAGAACCTGCTGCTCGAGACACAACCACTACCAATACTGAAGGTAAGACGCACGCACGCACACACAAACACACACATGCACACACAAACATACACACACTCACCTCCTGTGAATGGTTTTGTGTGTGTTTCAGAGACTGCCCAGCAGAGCCAGAACGGCTCACCTCCTCTCACTGTGAAAGAGGAACCGGTTGACTCCATAGTACCGTCCCAGCCCCCTAGAGGAGAAAAGAGGAACAAGAGGAGGAGCAACCCTGTGGTTGGTCAGTATTCCTGTTATCAAGGCTGCCGTTGGTTGGTTCATCAGTCTCTGTTTGGACAGTATCTCAAGTTTGGACCGTAATACTATTTTGAAGTGACCTGTGCGTGGGTGTTGATATGTGTGTGTGTGTGTATAGGTGTGAACTTCCTGGTCCAGGTGTCTCACAGGAGAAGGAAACAGTACTACTGTCAGCTATGTTCTGTCAGGATGAAACACGCTATTGCTGATCACATGACCAGCCTCAGCCACCGACACAACTATGTGGTGCGTGTGTTTTTAAGTCTATCTTTTTATTTAGTAAGGTGTGCATCATTACAGGGATGTCAATCAATAACCATTTATTTGGGGGATGTTTGACATGCATTAAATTCTGCTTGTTGTCTTTTGTAGAGGTTGAAGTACCCTGGTTGGACCTCCAGCCCGGTAGAGATGGAGAAGAAGCTGTTCAAAATGGCCGTTCACCTGGAGAAGGTCGACAGAGACGCAGGAGTGGGCATGCAGGTCAACACGCACACTTAATATTGTCAGGGTGGAAGTTGTCTGTGCTTCGTTCGTTGGGGCCTGCATCAGTCAGGTTGTCTCTGTGTCACAAAGCATGATGAACCCTGTTGACTGTTGCATACTGCTATGGGAAAATTGTGTGCCTTTTAGGCCCCACAGACACATATAAACTCACACTAGCACCAAACGCACACGCTCTGCTAGCACCAAACGCACACGCTCTGCTAGCACCAAACGCACACGCTCTGCTAGCACCAAACGCACACGCTCTGCTAGCACCAAACGCACACGCTCTGCTAGCACCAAACGCACACGGTCTACTAGTACCAAACTCACACGGTCTACTAGCATCCCAAACTCACATGCTCTACTAGTACCAAACTCACACGGTCTACTAGCATCCCAAACTCACACTAGCACCAAACTCACACGGTCTACTAGCATCCCAAACTCACACTAGCACCAAACTCACACGCTCGACCAGGACCAAACTCATACTAGCCCCAAACTCACATTTGCTGATGTTCTCTCTTTGTGTAACAGAAGGTAGAAGTGGAAGCTGATGAGTACAAAGAGCTGTTGTCCTTTCCTGTGGAGGAAGGTAAGCTTGGACAGAGGAAAAATCCACCCATTTTGAATATTATATAGTTTTTTGTGCATTTCTGGGCGACGTTGTATCGGTTTGAGGGGTCATGTTTTCATATGTATCTGGGCTATTGCCTTTCAAGCATATTCAAGCATAATACAGCCGGTATGACAAGTTGTATTTCTGCCTGCGTGAACTGCAATAGCTCAGATACACATGAAATGACCCAGGAATCGATAGAACATCGCTCAGAGATGAACAAAATAACATTCTAAATGGGTTAATCTTTCTTTTAATTACTGTGGTTGATATATGGTTGTTATTGTGGTCTTGATCCACAGGTGTCAGTAAACTGCAAGCCATCATCAGACGGCAACAAGAGCCATGCGATCTGAGACACACAGCTCCCTCGACCAATCACAACCCAGAGGATCTGAGACAGACAGCTCCCTTGTCCAATCCCGATGCAGCCCAATGTCCAGCTCAAGGTAAGTATAAGCCATCTGGGGCTAGAGTTTCAGCAGAACGCGTAATATCTGACTCCTTAGAGGAGAAACTGAGGTCAATCACCTGAAGTTGTATTCCTGTTGTTGAAACTGTTCTTTAGCTGAAACTGTTGTACTGAAACTGTAGGAGCAGCACTAGGGTGTGTGGGTCTTGGCATGAGATACATAAAGGAGAACCAACCAGTAAAAGCACAGCCCCTTTATTCTCTACGAATCGTGCCGAGAACATAAGTGGGTTCACAGATTCTGGTGTCAACTTTTGTTGTGACTTGATTTAAATTAATCTGATGACTGTTAGTGCCGCGGGGACTTTAATGCAGGCAAACTTAAATCAGTTTTACCAAATTTTTACCAGCATGTCACGTGCAACCAGAGAAAAAAAATTCCTAGACCACCTTTACTCCACACACAGAGATGCATACAAAGCTCTCAACCGCCCTCCATTTGACAAATCTGACCATATTTCTATCCTCCTGATTCCTGCTTACAAGCAAAAACTAAAGCAGGAAGTACCAGTGGAAGTGATCAGATGACTCGGATGCTACACTACAGGACTGTTTTGCTAGCACAGACTGGAATATGTTCCAGGATTCATCCAATGGCATTGAGGAGTTTACCACCTCAGTCATCGGCTTCATCAATAAGTGCATCGACGACGTCATCCCCACAATGACTGTACGTATATATCCCATGGATTACAGGCAACATCCGCACCGAGCTAAAGGCTAGAACTGCTGTTTTCAAGGAGCGCTATGCCCTCCGACAAACCATCAAACAAGCAAAGCGTCAACACAGGATTAAGATTGAATCCTACTACACCGGCTCTGACGCTTGTCGGATGTGGCAGGGCTTGAAAACTATTACAGACTACAAAGGAAAACCCACACGTGAGCTGCCCAATAAAGTGAGCAACCGGACGAGCTAAAAGCATTTTATGCTCGCTTCAAGGAAAGCAACACTGAGGCATGTAGGAGAGCATTAGCTGTCCTAGATGACTGTGTGATAACGCTCTTGGTAGCTTAGCCGATGTGAACAAAACCTTTAAACAGGTCAACATTCACAAAGTCGCTGGGCCAGATGGATTACCAGGACGTGTACTCAAAGCATGCGCAGACCAACTGGCAAGTGTCTTCACTGACATTTTAAACATCTCCCTGGCCGAGTCTGTAATATCTACATGTTTCAAGCAGACCACCATAGTCCCCATGCCCAAGGACGCGAAGGTAACCTGCCTAAATGATTACCTCCCCTTGGCACTCACGTCGGTAGCCATGAAGTGCATTGAAAGGCTAGTCATGGCTCACATCAACAGCATCCTCCTGGACACCTTAGACCCATTCCAATTCAAATACCGCCCCAACAGATCCACAGATGATGCAATCTCAATCGCACTCTACACTGCCCTTTCTCACCTGGACAAAAGGAACACCTATGTGAGAATGCTCTTCATTGACTACAGCTCAGCGTTCAACACCATTGTGGCCACAAAGCTCATCACTAAGCTAAGGACTCTGGGACTAAACACCTCCCTCTGGATCCTGGACTTCCTGACGGGCCGTCCCCAGGTGGTAAGAGTAGGCAACAACACGTCTGCCACGCTGATCCTTAACACTAGAGCCCCTCAGGGGTGTGTACTTACTCCCCTCCTGTATTACTTGTTCACCCACAACTGTGTGGCCAAACATGACTCGAACACCATCATAAAGTTTGCTCATGACACGATAGTGGTAGGCCTGATCACGGACAACAATGAGACGGCCTATAGGGAGAAGATCATAGAACTGGGCAGTGTGGTGCCAGGACAACAACCTCTCCCTCGATGTGAGCAAGACTAAGGAGCTGCTCGTGGACTACAGGAAAAGGCGGGCCGAACAGGCCCCAATTAACATTGACGGGGCTGTAGTTGAGTGGGTGTCCACATCACCAACGAACTGTCATGGTCCAAACATACCAAGACAGTAGTGAAGAGGTCACGACAAAACCTTTTCCCCCTCAGGAGACTGAAAAGATTTGGCATGGGTCTCAAGATCCTCAAAAGGTTCTAGAGCTGCACCATCGAGAGCATCCTGACCGGTTGCATCACCGCCTGGTATGGCAACTGCTCGGCATCAGACCGTAGCCTACTACAGAGGGTAGTGCGGACAGCCCAGTATATCACTGGGGCCAAGCTTCCTGCCATCCAGGACCTATATAATAGGCGTGTCAGAGGCGTGTCAGGCCAAGTCTAGGACCAAGAGGCTCCTTCTACACCCAAGCCATAAGACTGCTGAACAATTAATAAAATCGCCATCAGACAATTTACATTGACCCCCCACCTCCTTTTTGTACACTACTGCTACTTGCTGTTTATTATCTATGCAAGTCACTTCACCCCCACCTAAATGTACAAGTTACCTAACCTGTACCCCCGCACACTGACTCTGTACCAGTGCCCCCTGTATATCACCTCAATATTGTTATTCTTATTGTGTTACTTTTCTACTTGATAAATATTTCCTTAACTCTTCTTGAACTGCACTGTTGGTCAAGGGCTTGTAAGTAAGCATTTCACTGAAAGTCTACACTTGTTGTATTCAGCGCATGTGACAAATAACATTTGGCCCAGCGTCGTCTGGGTTAGGGGTGGATTTGGCCGGCAGGGATGTTCCAGTCCCATCGCGCACTAGCGACTCCTGTAGCGGGCCAGGCACAATGCCGTCGTTCGTCATCTATCTCTGTTGAAACCAAAACTTATTGAAATGGGGTTTTGTTGGGCTTTCCGCTTCTACATGCTCTGATTGTCCACCAGAGGTCACAATGTCCTTCTTAGTTGTCCAGTCTCCAATGAGCTCAGAACTTGTTCTTCGCTCCTGTGGATAGTCAGTTTGAACCACTTACACGGACAGCTGCAGCCTGCTCATTTTCGGATGTGGTCTGCTGAGTTTATTTTCTTCACTTTGTGTTGTTTCAACCATTTCTCACATGTAGCTAACGCTCCGCGTTTCCTCATCTAGTGTTGAGGTTGAGAGTTTGTTTCTAACCATTTCTCACATGTAGCTAACGCTCCGCGTTTCCTCATCTAGTGTTGAGGTTGAGAGTTTGTTTCTAACCATTTCTCACATGTAGCTAACGCTCCGCGTTTCCTCATCTAGTGTTGAGGTTGAGAGTTTGTTTCTAACCATTTCTCACATGTAGCTAACGCTCCGCGTTTCCTCATCTAGTGTTGAGGTTGAGAGTTTGTTTCTAACCATTTCAACGTGTGGACAACGGTTTCACATCTTCTGGTATGGTATGTTAATTCTTAGTCAGTCCTTTTAAGCACTCTGGTCGAAAAGGGCGGTTCCATCACGCTGACAAGCTCTCTGACCTCATTCAGGGCGTGGCTACTTAAAGGGCAACATATCATCAAATCTAAGATCTCGTTAGAAAACTAAAATCACATTCCTGTCTTAACAAAAATATTATCTTCATTCTTGATATTTCCTACACAATGTAAAGGATGTAAACTTGACATACACAGTGTGAACTCTCTTCAAGTTACAATATTTTAGTTATATAATTGTCACAAAATAGACATTAATGTTCCATAGACCATCTCTTGTTTAGAAATATTGTCCCAGTGTTCACTTTTGGACGTTAGAGTTTTTGGGCCGCAAAATGTCTCTGTAACAAAAACATTCCAATCACCAAAAAGAGTCCCCTGCTGAATACAATTTACGATTGGCGTGAGGTGTCATAAACCCCTACATCAATCCCTCCTCCCCTCTGCGGGTGAGAGCGGTCTAGTGGACATTGATCCATTGTAACCTGATCTTTGGATCCTCACAGGAGAGTCGTGACACTTTTATTTAGCTGAAACTGTTCTTTGGCTGAAACTGTTCTACTGAAGCTGTATTTTAGCTGAAACTGTTCTTAACCGGAGTTAAAGCATCTGCTGTGTCTCCACTCATCGTTTCATCTCCCTCAGGTATGTGTGGGGCAGAGTCACGTGAGACCGAGGGAGTGTGTCCTCTCCCTGTCAGTCTATCAGAGGAGGAGAATGACCAGACACTCCTGGTTCAGATCTCAAGTGAGCCACAGAAATATCTCTATCGGTCCATAGGGGTGTGGTTCTTTACCTGAGTGCCATGTTATAACGTTGCTCTTTCTCTCCACCCTTCTCTCGCTCTCGCCTGCTCCCCCCCCGGTGTTTTTGGGAGAAGACCACGAACCCCTACAAGTACCTTCCCCGTTCCTCCAGGATCAGCCATCCCTTACTTCCATCCCTCTCCCACTCTCTACACCTCACCCTATCCCCCTCTCTTCCTCAATCCCTCCCTCCCTCTCTCCCTCAAACCCCTTTTCTACCTCTCTTTCCACAGTTGTCCTATCTACCTCACCCTCCCTCTCTTCCTCCATACCATCCCACACCCCCTCATTGTCCACAGAGAAGACGATACACCCCTCCCCTGTCTCTATCCCTGTTCCTGCACCTCTCTCAGCTCTGAGGAGCTCAACACATTTGAAGGACTGGGAGACTTCTCTGAGTCCAGAGTGGTGGGAGAGGAAGAGCCCAGAATGCAGAGAGATGCAGACGCTTCTGAAATACTCGGACAGAGACGGACAGATTGAATACTCAGCGAGAGGCCGACAGACTGCATGCACTGAGAGAAACCGACAGACTCATCTAGAATACTCTGAGAGAGAGAGACAGGCAGACTACTCAGAGAGAGACAGACGGGCAGACTACTCAGACAGAGACAGACGGGCGGACTACTCAGAGAGAGACAGACGGGCGGACTACTCAGAGAGAGACAGACGGGCGGACTACTCAGAGAGAGACAGACGGGCGGACTACTCAGAGAGAGACAGACGGGCGGACTACTCAGAGAGAGACAGACGGGCGGACTACTCCGAGGGAGGCAGACGAGCGGACTACTCCGAGGGAGGCAGACGAGCGGACTACTCCGAGGGAGGCAGACGAGCGGACTACTCCGAGGGAGGCAGACGAGCGGACTACTCCGAGGGAGGCAGACGAGCGGACTACTCCGAGGGAGGCAGACGGGCGGACTACTCCGAGGGAGGCAGACGGGCGGACTACTCCGAGGGAGGCAGACGGGCGGACTACTCCGAGGGAGGCAGACGTGCGGACTACTCCGAGGGAGGCAGACGTGCGGACTACTCCGAGGGAGGCAGACGTGCGGACTACTCCGAGGGAGGCAGACGGGCGGACTACTCCGAGGGAGGCAGACGGGCGGACTACTCCGAGGGAGGCAGACGGGCGGACTACTCCGAGGGAGGCAGACGGGCGGACTACTCCGAGGGAGGCAGACGGGCGGACTACTCCGAGGGAGGCAGACGGGCGGACTACTCCGAGGGAGGCAGACGGGCGGACTACTCCGAGGGAGGCAGACAGGCGGACTACTCCGAGGGAGGCAGACAGGCGGACTACTCCGAGGGAGGCAGACAGGCGGACTACTCCGAGGGAGGCAGACAGGCGGACTACTCCGAGGGAGGCAGACAGGCGGACTACTCCGAGGGAGGCAGACAGGCGGACTACTCTGAGGGAGAACTGGACGAAGACCAAGAACACACACATCATCACAGTGAACACACACATCATCACAGTGAACACACACATCATCACAGTGAACACACACATCAGCACAGTGAACACACACATCAGCACAGTGAACACACACACTTCGAGCAGGCCCCAGCAAGCTGGCTCAGTGTTCCACAGGTGTATCTGCTGCCGGACACACCCGCAGGTGAGAGAAGGCTTCTTGTGACAATGGATGTGTTGATTGACTGTGTTTTTCTGAGGAATACTTGGTGTTTATAGGCTGAATGATGTGTCACTCTAAAAATACTTGGTGTTGATTTGATTGTCTGGTGTGTCACTCGCAGCAAAGAGGGTTGTCGGCCCCAGCCACCTGTCCAAATACCTGAAAGTGAAGGGCCTTCACAACACAGAACCGATCATAGGTCAGTTGTGTGTGTGTGTGTGTGTGTGTGCGTGCGTGCTCCAGATCTAAGATGTTTGGTAGAATGTAGAGTGATCTCTCAGATTGTGTGTTAGGGTTTAACAGGGAACCAGGTTACAGAGATTTCCCGCCCCAAACCCACTACAGTTTCCCTGGATAAATAACTGCGAGAAACGGGTATATTAAAATAAATTATTTTTATGAACAGGATGACTTAAAATGGAACTGTTAAATGCAATGTCAAAATCCTTCTCTGCTCTGCTATCTGCATGATCAATCAATGCTCAGTGTGTGTGAGAGTATGTGCTGTTGTAAAGGCCTATTGTATTGTTTATGCTGAAACTCTACACGCAGTTTCAACCTTGAAATGCAGTTAGTAGGCCTACGGTAATAAAATAGTCTACAACTTTTGAGCTTCCAGTAGGGTAACTACTTTTATTCATTCAGAAAATGTCAGATGTGTAGCAGAGCTTCACTTAAACGAATGCCACCAAGGCAGAATGCTAAATCTGCAAGGGGAGAATAAAGTGTAGCCTACAGGCGGTTCGAAAAGTAGATTGATCTGACATGGAGGCCTACACCCCGAACACATGCGAGACAAGTGCAGAGAGAGTAGTGGGGGCTTCAGTAAGTACAGTCTTAGCTCAAGCCAACGCAAGATGCAGTCTTACCTCAAGCCAATGCAAGCACTGGATGAAATTCTAGCAGAAATGGTTGCGAGCGACACATTCTCCTACATACCATTGCAACAGTGCCAGCTCCAGGCATAAGCGGCATAAGCAGTCGCTTGGGACCCCAGGCCGCTAGGGGCCCCATCAATCAATAAAATGTATTTATAAACCCATTTTACATCAGCCAATGTCAAAGTGCTATACAGAAACCCAGACAGCAAGCAATGCAGGTGGAGAAGCACGGTGGCTAGGAAAAACTCCCTAGAAAGGCTGAAACCTAGAGAGGAACCAGGCTCTGAAGGGTGGCCAGTTCTCTTCTGGAGATTATAAGAGTACATTGCCATTAAGGCCAGATTGTTCTTTAAGATGTTGACGAACCCTCCCTCTCAAATAACATAATGTTGAGAGTTAGAATAGTAAAATACACAAGGTGCAACTTCGAAATTTGGCTGTGCATCTGTTTTTTTTTTCAGCCAGTAACTAGGTTTCCATCCAATTGGCGACAGATTTTTTTCCCATTGTATTTTAAACTTTACCAATAGTTTTGTCACAAACTGTTTGTATTTGTATTTATTAAGGATCCCAATTAGCTGTTGCCACGCAGCAGTTACTCTTCCTGGGGTCCAAACATATTAAGGCACTTACATTACATAAAAGATAAAACAGTACATCATATAACATTGTTACACCACTACATAGCCACAATACAAAATGTTTAATACCACCATAGAAGAATATTACATTGTACATTGTACACTACCGTTCAAAAGTTGGGGGTCACTTAGAAATGTCCTTGTTTTTGAAAGAAAAGCAAAGAAAAATGTCCAGTAAATAACATGAAATTGATCAGAAATACAGTGTAGACATTGTTAATGTTGTTAATAACTATTGTAGCTGGAAACGGCTGATTTTAAATGGAATATCTACATAGGTGTACAGAGGCCCATTATCAGCAACCATCACTCCTGAGTTCCGATGTTACGTTGTGTTAGCTAATCCAAGGTTATCATCTTAAAAGGCTATTTGATCATTAGAAAACCCTTATGAATTATCACAGCTGAAAACTGTTGTGCTGAATTAAGAAGCAATAAAACTGGCCTTTAGAGTAGTTGAGTATCTGGAGCATCATTATTTGTGGGTTCGATTGCAGGCTCAAAATTGCCAGAAACAAATAACTTTCTTCTGAAACTCGTCAGTCTATTCTTGTTCTGAGAAATGAAGGCTATTCCATGCGAGAAATTGCCAAGACACTGAATATCTGAAGACACAGAATGACACTTCTCATTTTGGTGGGAAATACAGGGTTACCCTGGAGATAAATGATTTATTCTAGAGATGGAATGTTTGTAAAATACCTGGAAAATGTTGTGTGTGTGTTCCAGGTCTGGGGAGTGTGGTGGAGTGTAGAGGTATATCCCAGGCTACGTTTTTCATGTGTGTGAGCTGTGCTGAGACTCTCTCCAGTACACACATCTGTGAACACATCATCAGCGCGCAACACCAGCAGTGCTACATGGTGAGTGACATCACTAGCAACTACGAAAGTGTGTGTGTGTGTGTGTGTGTGTGTGTGTGTGTGTGTGTGTGTGTGTGTGTGTGTGTGTGTGTGTGTGTGTGTGTGTGTGTGTGTGTGTGTGTAATATGTGAATGTGTTCTTAACAGTTTTCCCAGTATAGTCCTATGCGCTGTGATTGGTTGAGAGAGCAGCAGCAGCCTCCGAGTCCACAGCTCCTCAGGAAGGTTGCTTCAGCACTGTCACAACTGGAGGTGGATCTAGATGCACAGGTAAACATGGAAACCTTCGGGTTCAGGGGTCAGTGGCTGGTCAACACAGGGTCATTGAATGGTTTAGGGTGTAGATGTGGTCAAGGTTAAGGCTTATTTATACCCTACACAGAACGCAACATAAGAACTACAATTAGCTACGCAAAACAGCGATCATTTTGCGTATCTTGCATCCATAAGGTATACATTAGGCTTTAGAGTTCAGGGTTCTGGACAGGGAAAGGGTTATTTTTAAGCCTACTGTTGGTTTTTGTGGTAGTCAAGCCTCTATCCATTTGTGTAAGAAAAGACCAAACTAAAGGATTTTCTAACCACACTTGTCTGTCGATCTGTGATGCCACAGCAGACTGGAATGGGACTCATAGATCATAATGTACCTGTCTCTGTTGTGTTGCCTAGGTGATGCTGCTGGATCAGATGTGGTATAACCTTGTGCAGTCAGCTCCATTCTACGAAGGTGTGTGTGTGTGCCTATGTCTGTGTGTTGGTGGGTTTGTGCCGTGTATTTGATTGTATTGTATTTGATGATCTGCTGACTGATTTGTGTGTGTGTGTGTGTGTAGCCATGTACATGCTGCAGGAACAGAATCAGAATGCCCTGTGTCTACACACAGCAAGCAGACATCAGCTGTTTCCCCCAGTTGGTCCTGACCCAGCAACGGAGCAGGGCTTTGACCAGAACCACAGAGTGATGGATAAACTGACCATGGATCAGATTGAGCCCCATCACCTCCTGCAGACAGCAGATACAGTGGCTGGTAAACTGACTGGAGATCAGCTGGAGTCAGGCCAGTGCATACAGACCGCAGACAGACGGCCAGATAATCAGAACCCGGATCAGCCCCAGTGGAGCCAGAGCTCAGAGAGAACAGAGATGGTCCCTGAGCCAATAAGAGCCAAGACACCACATAATTCTGAGCCAATCAGAGACCAGACACCACAGAACATTGAGCCAATCAGAGCCAAGACACCAAAGAATTCTGACCCAATAAAATTCCAGACACCACAGAACACTGAGCCAAAAAGAGCCTGGATGCCACAGAACTCCTCAGAACCACATCTGGACCAAGACAACACAGGTGAGAGGAGGAGGGATGAGATTGTTTACAATTGTTCAACATGGTACTCTTACTTGGATTGGTGGCTACTGTATTGGTCAGAGTTTACAGTGATTTAAAGTATGTAATTACTGTATTGGTTAGAGCAATGGAGGTCAGTGAGGTTTCAACCTCTCTTCCTCTTCCTTCAGTCATTGTCAAACAGGAGCCTGTGGACCCCAAGGTGGAACCTCAGCTGCATCCTCATACCCAGCCTGAGGTGGACCCCTTAAAGGGTAGGAAGCATGAGTTTCTACTGACCAATGTAACAACACAGTGTGGTCAAAGACATAGTAACTTAGTTGTAATTACAAGCTGGTACTTACATAGTTCTGTTTTTGGGTTATTATGTATTTATTAACCGCTGTAGTCCTCTCCTCTGTCAGATTCCCTGGATGGACACAGAGTCCAGTTCTCCCCAGATGTACAGAACCTGGCTGGTGAGACTGAGATCGAGAGACACACACAGAATTGACTGCAATGGTGATAGAAGTAGATGATTGTATGTGTGTGTTCTCTCAGGTGTGTGTGAGGTGGAGTACCAGGGGACCGTCCTAGGACACAGCCAAGAGGTGACACGAATAGGAGGGGCCACAGAGAACTCCCTTCACCCCACCAAGAACCTGAGAGACTCAGTCAACAACAGCCTGCCTTTGGTCGGTCAGTGTCCCAGGAGTGTGTTCAGATAACAGTGTTTAGTACCTTTGTCTTTCTAACTCTGTGAGTTTGTATTCACTGTGCGTGTGTATGTGAGCGAGCCTGTGGTGTGTGCCACAGTACTGTAAGGGCTTTGTCATTCTCTCGTGTGTGTGTGTGTGTGTGTGTGTGTGTGTGTGTGTGTGTGTGTGTGTGTGTGTGTGTGTGTGTGTGTGTGTGTGTGTGTGTGTGTGTGTGTGTGTGTGTGTGTGTGTGTGTGTAGGTCTCAGTGCAATGATAGAGTGTTGCAGTGAGGGCCAGGTGTCCTTCTACCTGTGTGTGTCGTGTGGCAGCAAAATTGAAAAAACTCTACTCATCAGCCACGTCCTCAAATACAGACACCGACAGCTGTACCTGGTGAGGCACACACACGTACACACCTCTTACTCAACCATACACACACTAGATACTCACATAAATGGTGATTGTAGAACAATGACACAACTAAAAAGAAATATAATTAAAATAATCTATGTCATGGAAAGTTTGACATGTGCCTTAAGACAAAAACTTTTTTTGAAAGAAAATGTCATATATTGTACTGTTCCTACCTTATGGCATGAGTTGTTTTATTTTTTGCTTTTGTTTCTGCAATTCTGTTTTGCTGCTCTGTTTTTATATTGGAAAAGTGAAATAAAATCTAAGTTAAAAAAAATTATATAAAAATGAATATTTACGGTACACTCACGACACATCAGCTAATCTCCGCTAGTCTCTCCCCACCACGCTCAGACAATGAGGTACCCGTGGTATTTCCTTGGTGTGGTACCAGCCCGAGGGTTGGCAGAACAGTCCAGACTGATGCAGATTGCTAAGGAGGTGGAGGAGCAGAACCATGATGAGCCTGGCACGCTACAGGAGGTGATTCTGGCCCCTGCTGACTTTGACGAGATCAAACGGATGCTCTTTGATAAAGGTGAGTGATTGTTGATAGACTTCTGGGTGATCTGGGACTAGTGTGATTATCTGCATGTTGCTTCGGAACCTGTAGATTTAAATCACTCACTCACTTCTCTTCCTTTTTTTAAGGTGGTAGATCAGCTTTAATATTGTGGCTTCCATCAATGTAATTGTCTGCATAATTTCCAATCCCCAATATATATTTTTTGCATGTATAACACTTCAGCCAAAAGTTTGGACACACCTACTCATTCCAGGGTTTTATTTTTACTGTTTTCTACATTGTAGTATAATAGTGAAGACATCAACATTATGAAGTAACACATATGGAATCATGTAGTAACCAAATAAGTGTTAAACAAATCAAAATGTATTTTATATTTGAGATTCTTCAAAGTAGCCACCCTTTGCCTTGATGACAGCTTTGCAAACTCTTGGCATTCTCTCAACCAGCTTCATGAGGTAGTCACCTGGAATGCCTTTCAATTAATACGTGTCCTTCTGTAGCTCAGTTGGTAGAGCATGGCGCTTGTAACGCCAGGGTAGTGGGTTCGATTCCCGGGACCACCCATACGTAGAATGTATGCACACATGACTGTAAGTCGCTTTGGATAAAAGCGTCTGCTAAATGGCATATATTATTATATTATTATAAAAAGTACATTTGTGGAATTTGTTCCCTTCCTAATGCGTTTGAGACAATTAGTGGTGTTGTGACATGGTAGGGATGGTATACAGAAGATGGCCCTATTTGGTAAAAGACCAAGTCCATATTATGGCAAGAACAGCTCAAATAAGCAAAGAGAAACGACAGTCCGTCATTACTTTAAGACATGAAGGTCAGTCAATACTGAAAATGTCAACTTTGAAAGTTTCTTCAAGCGCAGTCGCAAAAACATCAAGCGCTATGATGAAACTGGTTCTCATGAGGACCGCCACAGGAAAGGAAGACCCAGAGTTACCTCTGCTGCAGAGAATAAGTTCATAAGAGTGTCACGAGAATTTTCAATCCCAATGATGATAACTAAACAATTATTTAAGCTTTTACCAATCCCCGAGGTTTGTAAGACCCTGGGTTTAATAATTAGGCAAAGTTCCGTAAGGCTTATTCAGAGAACGTCCCCCCCCCACACACACACACACACACACACCTACTTACACAGACACACAAACAGTAGGCGGGTTGTATCTTTCCCCATAGTCCACATTCCTCGTTTATCACTACCAAGCTGGCCGTTCCCTCCCTCACTAGATTAGAGGGACCTTGGAAGGAGCCTCTTTCTCCTGTTGTCCTTTGTTCTCTCAACTCTTACACCACTACACAGCAACACAATGGTCTAGTCACACATATTATGGAATTATGACTACTAACACATTTCATACAATTATATGATTTCAGGATGGAATCCTTTAGTCATTACTTTAAACATATAAATTCCCTTATCATGGAGTTACCAGCCTCAGAAATTGCAGCCCGAATAAATGCTTCACAGAGTTCAAGTAATAGACACATCTCAACATCAGCTGTTCAGAGGAGACTGTGTGAATCAGGCCTTCATGGTGGAATTGCTGTAAAGAAACCACTACTAAAGGACAGCAATAATAAGAAGAGACTTGCTTGGGCCAAGAAACATGAACAATGGACATTAGACCGGTGGAAAGTCCAAATTTGAGATTTTTGGTTCCAACCGCTGTGTCTTTGTGAGACACAGAGTAGGTGAACGGATGATCTCCACATGTGTGATTCCCACCATGGAGGAGGAGGTGTGATGATGTGGGGGTACCTTGCTGGTGACACTGTCGGTCTGTGTCTAAGGCACTGCATCGCAGTGTGTATATATATATATACACACTGCGATGCAGTGCCGTAGACACATATATACACACACACACGTATGTATATTTTTATATATTTATTTTACCAAACACTGAACACCAACACTTAGGCTTCTAATTCCAATTTATACATTATATATACATTTTACGGATACAGTATATTTTACATTAGTTATCTTGTTCTTTTTAGTCCCATCCTTCAGCTCCACTCAACCCCTCCCATCTATCTCTGAATACCGTCCGATTTTCTATTTACGATATCTTTTTCAACTGTGCTGTGATATTTCACAAAAGTTCTGAACCTTTCTATTCTCATAGTTTCTACAGATTGTAAATAAAATAAACATGTTATCTAAGAGTATTATTGATAGATTGACTATGACTTTTCAAATCACCCAGCAGTGCTATCTGCAGAGTTCGCTCCAGGTAAATGGTGCAATTCCTCATCCATTCCTGAAACTGTGACCAAAAACAAGCTATTTTTGGACAGTATCAAAACAAATGAACTAATGATTCTGTCTCTTCAGAGCAACATCTGCAGAACAGGGAAGGTTGTATCCCCCATATATATAATGCATTCGGAAAAGTATTCATACCCCTTGACTTTTTCCACATTTTGTTACGTTACAGCCTTATTCTAACATGGATTACATGTCTATTCACAATACAGCATAAGGTCCCGATGTTGACAGTGCATGTCAGAACAAAAACTAAGCCATGAGGTCGAAGGAATTGTCCGTAGAGCTCCAAGACAGCATTGTGTCAAGGCACATATCTGGGTATACAAAACATTTCTGCAGCAATGAAGGTCCCGAAGAACACAGTGGCCTCCATCATTCTTAAATGGAAGAAGTTTGGAACCACCAAGACTCTTCCTAGAGCTGGCCGCCAGGCCAAACTGAGCAATCGGGGGGGCAGAAGGGACTTGGTCAGGCAGGTGACCAAGAACCCGATGGCCACTCTGACAAAGTTCCAGAGTTCCTCTGTGAAAATAGGAGACCCTTCCAGAAGGACAATCATCTCTGCAGCATTCCACCAATCAGGCCTTTATGGTAGGGTGGCCTGAATGCCAAGTGTCATGTCTAGAGGAAACCTGGCACCATCCCTACGGTGAAGCATGGTGGTGGTAGCATCATGCTGTGGGGATGTTTTTCAGCGGCAGGGACTGGGAGACTAGTTGGGATCGAGGCAAAGATACTGAGAGAGCAAAGTACAAAGAGATCCTTGATGAAAACCTGCTCCAGAGCGCTCAGGTCCTCAGACTGGGGAGAAGGTCCACCTTCTAACAGAACAACTACCCCAAGCACTCAGCCAAGACAACGCAGTTGTGGCTTCAGGACAGGTCTCTGAATGTCCTTGAGTGGCCTAGCCAGAGCCTGGACTTGAACATGATTGAACATCAGTGTAATCACTGCCAAAGGTGCTTCAACAAAGTACTGAGTAAAAAGACTGAAAACTTTAAATGAATTGTTAATTAATATCACCACCGCTTTGCCCATGGAATAAGTATATTTCACAAGCCCACCTCCCCAACCGCACAATCCTTTTTCCACACAACTTCATTTAAAATTGTTAAATGGCTTTCCTGTAAACAACATATATTATATTCCTACTCTTTCAGCCAGGTAAATACTGATACTCTTTTCTTATTGTCTGCTAAGCCATTACAATTATAACTGGCTATACTTATTTGACCATTTTTACCACAAGTTTCATCTCTATTTATCATAATATATGTTTGTAAACCTCTCTCCCTCCCTCCCTCTCCAGCTGTATCCCGTTTGCAGGAGATCTGTAGAGAGCAGAACCAGACTGAACTCCTCACCATGGTCACCAGCAAACCTGAACCAATAGTGGTCAAGCAGGAGATTGTGGAGTGCCAGGTGGTCTCCCATCAGGCCTTGGGGCAATTCCTACCGCCACAGAGATGTAGGAGAAACACGGGTAAATTGAATACTATCTTACTGTTAAGCAACAGAAAATGATGATAATACTGTAATTATAAACTGGGTGGTTCGAGCCCTGAATGTTGATTGGTTGACAGCCTTGGTATATCATATCATAGCAAATATTTGTACTGTTGTAATTATGTTGGTAACCAGTTTATAAAGCAATAAGGCACTTCGGGGGTTTGTGGTATATGGCCAATATTCCACAGCTAAGGGCTGAATCCAGGCACTCTGTGTGGCGTCGTGCATAAGAACAGCCCTTAGCCGTGGTATATTGGCCATATCCCACACTTTGGGCCTTATTAAGTATATCTCTCACTCTGATCAATTAAATATAGATCTCTCTCTTTCTCCCTCCCTGCTTCTGTCTCTCAGGAAAACATTGTTCTAACGTTGAGGGGTCAGAGGTGAGGGGTCAGCAGCAGGTGAAGAAGAGAAAGGTGTCTCGCCCCCCTGAGGGTCACACTGCCCCTGTCATCTGTCTATCATCTCCTGAAGTCACCAAGTCTTCTGAAACACACACTGTTAACCAGACACACACCATCACACCCTTACCCACACAATCCAACACTAAGCCGAAACTCACATACACACACTCCGACTCTCAAACTAAACTTAAACCTTCACGCACACACCCCAAACCCAGTTCAACAGCCCCAGAATATACTAGACCCAAACTCATTCCCCATTCTGCCACCAAGCCCTCCGGTATCCCTGCCGACAGCCTGACTGTTGCCAAAGAGTCCTCTAGCAAGAAACCCACTCACACACTGTGCAAACCCACACACACACTATCCAATAGCCAGAAGCTCACTGTCAAACATTCGGACAAAATTGAGTCTCAGAAACATACTGAAAAGGCTAAACCTACTCGCACACACAGTGAACGCACACACAGAAACCGCACACACACTCGCAAACACAGTGACCTCACACACACTGACAAAGCCAAAGACGGACACAGTGACAGGACCAAACGCACACACAGTGACCGCAAACACACTAAGAGACATTCTGACCACTCACGCTCTCACACCCGCTCTAAGAGACATAATCGTAGCTCCAGCTGTTCCTCCAAAGCCTCCCCCAGAGCTAGTCCCTCTGAGCCCCCCCTGCTCTCCCCCTACTCCCCCGCTGCATTCTCCCCCACCAGAGCCACTTCTGCGGCGAGCCTAAGCCAGGTCAAACCTAGCCAACCTTCCTGCCTAGTCAACAAACAACTACCCAAACAGTCCAGCCAACCAACCAAGAGACCTCCCAACCCAACCTCAGCAGTCAGACCCCTCCAGACCCAGGCCAACCCTCCCAACAACACCTCTTACCCCCACCTGCACCCAGAAAGAACCGGACCCAGGACCCCCCCACTCGGACCCATGACCCCCCCACCCGGACCCATGACCCCCCAACACCCGGCAATCCCTCCCTGCCTCACTCCTCCACCTCCACCCCAGCCAGATCCTGTCTACGCCTCTGGGGTTAAGAAGAAGACTTCCATCGTAGACTGTGATCAATTTGTGGAATACTTTGTCTCTTTGTTGCGCTCCCCCCACTTTCCTCCTGCCCTAACCACCCCAGAGAGTGCAGAGAGCGCTGAGGCTCATACCAGGGCAACAGGCCCTAACCCTGGAGGGGAGAAGATGAGGGCTGACTCGAAAGGTCATGCCATCGCCATAGTGGCGGCATTACCCAACCCGCTAAAAAGGAAGCTATCCCTACAGGAACCCGAGGACAGAGACCCCTGGAACTACGAGAGCCGACAGTTCACTCCCAACTCCAAACCTAACCCCAACTTCAAACATAACCCTGACTCCAAACCTAACCACAACTTCCAGAACCCTAACTCCAAACCTAACCACAACTTCCAAAACCCTAACTCCAAACCTAACCCCAACTTCCAGAACCCTAACTCTAACCCCAACTTCCAGAACCCTAACTCCAACTCTAACCCCAACTTCCAGAGTTATACCCCCACTACCAATGCCACACTAGCCCAGGGGGTTTACACTGGAGGGGTTACAGTTTCTTCTAGCCCTAACCCCACTGACCCACAGCCCCCAGAGATTCTACCTGGTTACACCTACCCTGGTTACACCTATGCTGGTTACACCTACCCTGGTTACACCTACCCTGGTTCAGGTTACGCTGGAGTTGTCAGTGTTAGTCAGTTCACTTCCAACTCCCCCATTAACCCTATCCCCAGCCCCAGTAACACACAGTCACAGCCACAGGCAAGGTGGTCTGGGGGCAACTGGGGAACAGGCTACCCAGGGGCAGGCTATGTTACAACAGGTCTAGCTGGTACTTCCTACCCTGGAGCTGTCTCTTCTGGAAGTAGACCTGGCTACCCTGGAGTTCTGCTCTACCCAGAGATGGGCTACTCAGACATGGACTTCCGTGGACAGGCTTACCCTAGGTCTGGGATTGGACTCGGCTCTACTGGGACTGTTATGCCCCCAGGAAGCCTCTACTCTACCACACCATCTCCAGCCAACCCCAGCTATTTGGCATTGACCCAGCCATCACTTGACCCAGCCAGCTACTCCGCCTGGACTGCTACTGACACCGGGGTTGCCATTGAAACCAGCACAGCAGGTACTACTATTGGTGGTTGGTACCCATGGGCCAACTTCTTCCTCAGACCCCCTGCCTATTATGTTCTCCCTCAGCCAGCACGGAAGTGGGCACGCTACTGCAGCAATGTCATCAAGACCAAAAACAACCTGCCTGCTAAAGCTAAGGCTAATGCTACGGCTAATGCTACGGCTAATACTACTGCTAATGCTACCTCTCCTCGGCTACCTCATCTCCTTCGGCTAGCACTGTCACTGCAGCTACCACTTTTCTCCCTTCTGCTTCTCTTAGCGTGATGGCTAACAGCTAGCACCTCTGCTACAGATGTAGCTAAAGCTGCTTCACCTACTACTGATGTCAATGTTATGGCTACTAGGCTACTATTGCTATGCTAAGCGATGCTATGGCGATGCCTCCCCCTCCCAGCATGGAGGAAGGGTCCTGCCCTCTGTGGCCATATTAAGACAGAGACTGTCCCAGTGTTGTAATGCTGGGTGATGAGTGCTCCGTCTCTATTGCTTTACAATATCTTTGCTGTAACACTGTAATGCACTTGTCTTTTTCTACTAACACTGACTTTGCTGATAACTACTTTGTTGAGGGAAAATGTACTTGCTACAATTGCGATATGTTGTCTCACCTAGCTATTTTAAGATTAATTCACCAATGTAAGCCACTCTGGATAAGAGCCCTCACTAAATTACTAAAATGTGATGGTGTATTTGCTGTACTGTATAACTAAACTCAGCGAAAAAAGAAACATCCTCTCACTGTCAACTGCGTTTATTTTCAGCAAACTTAAATAAATATTTGTATGAACATAAGATTCAACAACTGAGACATAAACTGAACAAGTTCCACAGACACGTGACTAACATTAATGGAATAATGTGTCCCTGAACAAAGGGGAGGGGGGTCAAAATCAAAATGAACAGTCAGTATCTGGTGTGGCCACCAGCTGCATTAAGTACTGCAGTGCATCTCCTCCTCATGGACTGCACCAGATTTACCAGTTCCTGCTGTGAGAACCCCATTCTTACAAGAAAGGTACCTGCAAGTTCCCGGACATTTCTGGGGGGGGGGGGCCCTCACCCTCTGATCCGACCCACCACCTCCAAATCGATCCCGCTCCAGAGTACAGGCCTCGGTGTAACACTCATTCCTTCGACGAAAAACGTGAATCCGACCGTAACTCCTGGTGAGACCAAACCGCAACTCGTCCGTGAAGAGCACTTTTTGCCAGTCTTGTCTGGTCCAGTGACGGTGGGTTTGTGCCCCCAGGCGACGTTGTTGCTGATGATGTCTGGTGAGGACCTGTCTTACAACAGGCCTACAAGCCCTCAGTCCAGCCACTCTCAGCCTATTGCGGACAGTCTGAGCACTGATGGAGGGATTGTGCGTTCCTGGTGTAACTCGGACAGTTGTTGTTGCCACCCTGTACCTGTCCCGCAGGTATGATGTTTCGGATGTACCGATCCTGCGCAGGTGTTGTTACACGTGGTCTGCCACTGTGAGGACGATCAGTTGTCCGTCCTGTCTCCCTGTAGCGGCGTCTCACAGTACGGATATTGCAATTTATTTCCCTGGCCACATCTGCAGTCCTCAATCCTCCTTGCAGTATGCCTAAGGCACGTTCATGCAGATGAGCAGGGACCCTGTGCATTTTTCTTTTGGTGTTTTTCAGAGTCAGTAGAAAGGCCTCTTTAGTGTCCTAAGTTTCCATAAATGTGACCTTAATTGCCTACCGTCTGTAAGCTGTTAGTGTCTTAACGACCTTTCCACAGGTGCATGTTCATTCATTGTTTATGGTTCATTGAACAAGCATGGGAAACAGTGTTTAAACCCTTTACAATGGATTTGGATTATGAATTATCTTTGAAAGACAGGGTCCTGAAAAATACGTTATTTTTTTGTTGTTGCTGAGTTTACCTGTAATTTATCTTGTATGTGTGTGTCTGTTTCTACAGAGTATCTGCCACACCCTCAGTGAGGACCCCGCTGGCCTGGATTTCCTTAACGTGAGTTAGAGCTCTGCTACCCGAGCCCGGCAGGCCCCAACATTATACATTGGGTTAAGGCCGGGCACGGCCCGTTTTTTCATCAGTGTACGGGCAGGACTCGAGTATCACTAAATTGATCACTAACATTTTGAAGCTGAGCCATTTGCTCCTGTTCTGCTGCCAGTACAGTGATATCTGACTAAGATCATAACATTGTTTCAAAGTGTTTAAGAAATTAGGGAACTGACCAGAGTGTGTGTGCATGTGTTCCAGGTGAAGCACTGACTGCTGTACAATCGCTGGACATGGAGGAGACGTATACACACACACAGATTGATAAAGTAAAATTTTGTTACCGAATGTCAGTTTTAAAATGAACATTCTTGGTTTTCCTCTATTTTGTATTACTTAAAGGTAACCCTCTTGCCAGAGCTTGATCTGTCGCTGGTGGCTCAGCAGAAGTAGTTACATCCCTGTGGGAGGGGCCTAATCTTGTCAGAATAAACTCCCATCCAATCACTTGAAAGCTGTTTAGTTTCAATGACTACTGATTGTGGCATAAGAGGAGCAAACAATATTTTTTTATGTTTACTACTATTTTTTTACATTTACTTTTTTAAAGATACAAGACAGTATATTTTAATTGCAAACCAAGCGAATGTTATACTCAAGCAATGTTCACCATTTAAATAAGGCATAAAAGATTCAGTTGATGTTGTTTTCTTGAATGTGGATTATTATGTTTAATATGAATATTATTTTTGTATCTTATACGTTGGTAGCCCTTTACTCTCGTACCCGTATACAGATTTGGGGCACTAATAAGCTCCTAAATTGGAACGTAGTGGCTTTTCAGTAACATGCTATACATGACGTCAGAGTTCTGGCTGTGTGCCTCACAGCGCTGTATGGGTTTTGACTGACAGCCGTTCTGAACTTGAGCACCGTGCGCAACAAGAAGTTGCCCCTATCCCTCCCGGTAACTGGCCAACTTTTGAAATGTTTTTGTTGTCTGAGTGAGCAAAATGCTATAAATTGAGATGACTTGTATTTTGAAACATGAGAATTTGAGTATTATAATAAATACCGCTTTGATGTCATACAAGCCAAACACCTGTGTCCAAATGTGCACTTCACATTTCCAAATCATAAAACTCATGTTTACTACAGTATAAACGTTTAGCACCACCATGTTTGATGTAGTTACAAGATGACATGGCATCATACCCTTGGTTGTTCTGAACAGAAATAGCCTATGTTTGTTTATTGTGACAGAAACTAGAGGCTCCACACGCACCAAATGCACTCATGACTCCTTTCTATGCGCCCCAACATGACCATCTGTTTCTCTGAATTGCCTTGTGAAAGCCTAACACTGCAATATCCTATTTTATGACTCATTTTGGCAATAGAACGAGCTTTCAAATCATGCCCACCCTACCCACATTGCGGTTTATAATGGACTGTTTTTGGATTGTGTAAACAACAGCAGTAATTCTGTGAAGACGGGAATGCAGGGTTGTGTTCCAAATGAAACTACAAGTGTTCTTGCTCTCGTTCCTCAACGGCACAGCTAGGAGAGCTCAAAAAATACTTTCAAGTTGAAGACTTTTCTTTGAGTCATAGAAGTGCATTCAAATGATTTAGGAGATGTGTGTGGCCACTTGGAGACACCAGTTTCCTTACTCAAACCCTTTTTAGTTTTATGTTGCATATTTTCCAGGAATAGTCTTGTCATGTTACTGAATGTATCCAGAGTGTCAACAAATGCTGTGGAAAATACATTAAATGTCAAATGCACATATAATCAAGTGTAATGTTTGGAATCAGTCTGTTGGACTCACATTATCTCCAAACTTTTCCCTTTCAGTTGCTACCATGGTTATGCATATGCTTTTCATATTTCTTCTGTAAGAAACATGTACATTTAGCCCTATCCATATAAGCCAATAAAACAATTCTATGCCTCGGCCAGAAACTGTGTGTGTGCAGGGGCAGGCGGGCTCGCGCTAAAGACTCCATGGTTGTTATACATTCCAAACTTAGAAAACAACTGTTTCTGTTCTGGTGTCCTTGACCAAGAAGTGGAGTTTCATATCTTCACTTCAAACCGGCACTTTTTTTCCCCTCTCTCTCTCTTTCTTTATCTCATTACTCCTCCGTTCTCCCTCCCTTCCTGTCGCCCCCTGGCTGTTTTTATTCCGGCTGCGCAGTTCCCACCATATGCAAGCCACACACACACACACATTGCACCTAAAGAGAGAGAGACAGGTCTTGTTGGAATGTGCATTTATTCAAATGCACCTTAGAAACGACACATTTACAGCATCATTATCACTCATTACTCTCAAACAGAGGCATCAGATATAAAACAAACTCAACTGTTGCAAACACACACGTACACACTTCACACACTTTGCCAAAGCTGGTGCAGGTGAGGTGTGTGTGCAGAGCATAGCATAATTATAACACAATCTATTGGGGGGGGAACTACCTGATAGTGGCACCAACATATAGGTAAATGTTGCATAGGAGACAGTGTTGTGAGTGGGCAGCTGAATGACTAGATGTGTAGTATTGTACTTGATTGGCTTAGACAGCAGAGAATACAGGAAGCGTTTGTACACATGACAACAAGGAATATAAACAAAGTTTTAGCACCTGAATCATTTGGCAAACCTTTACTAAAACACACACGTTAGCTGGATAGTACGGAACTTGCATAGATGGTACTGTGGAAGCAATTCTGCAATCACCTGACTGCATCCATCATGGTGTTTGTTAATACAATAAATAACATTTTTATAGTACTGTAATTGTGCTCTATAAGATATGTTGGTGGGACAGAAGATTTGAAATTGAAAGCGTTTGACCCACAGACAATAACTAACTATTAAACACGGGGGATAGAACATAGATCCAGAGATCATCTTCAGAAAGTGGAGAGTTTGTCACTAAATCACTGTCAGGCACTTATTCTCTCACAGATGAAAAAGGCAACACCAACAAAATACAAAAAAAAAACACCATCTGAACAGTACCTCAATAATAAAATAATAAGCACATCAGTGTTGCCAGAGCAGGTGAACAAAGGTACATCATCATCATCAACAATAGAAACACATCAAGCTCCTCTAATGCAATGTTTCCCAACTCCAGTCCTCCAGTAATGTTACCCTCAACAGCACACGTTTTGTTGTAAAACTCACCATATTAAACTCATCCAGGGCTTGATGATTAGTTGACACGTATCAGACGAGTTTGTCCAAGGCTTCAAAGAAAATGTATGCTGTTGGGGGTACTTAAGGGCTGGATTTGGGAAACTGCTCTACTAACCAAAACGTGGGCCTTTGTTCTAATGCTCTTACATTGCTCATCTCCTCAAAATGTATTCCTCCTGCTTTCCTATTCTCCCCTCTCATTCCCTCCCCATGCCAACACCAGACTGCTTTGGTCACCGAAGACGACAGGTAAAAACTAACTAAACCACCATTTGATTCTCAGCCCATTACTCAGAATATATCCTGCCTCTCTCTTTGGTTCTCTATAGACATCTGACCAACTCTAATTCTATACATCTGACCCTTTGCCATCTCACCCCGCCACCCTCCAACAATATAATCCCTCACACACACAAACACACACACACACACCCTCGTCTTATATTGCCGTCATATAAGCCCCTTCATACACACACACACACACTCTGCACCCCTCTCTTATAGCTCATCGTGTGTGGTCTCGTCGGCCTTCAGTTTGAACTCGTCCTCTGTGATCTTTCCGTCTCCATTACGGTCCTGGTTAGAAAACATGTTCTCAATGATGCGATATGCGTCGAACCCAGGGGCCAGACGTCCTTTACCCTCGTTCACCTGACGCAGAATGTAGTCTGAGAACTGGACAGAGGGATGGGGGTGTGGAGAGATCGGGAGGGAGAATTGTGAATTGGTTAGCCAGTTGCCTCGGTTAATCAACTAGATTGTCTCCTCTCTTCCTGAACTGATCAAAATTAACTGGATGGGTGAAATACAAAACATTATTTCTGTAGGGCTTCTCGTCCACCATATTTGCTTTTACTTGTCTTGTGTTTACAGATCAGTGCAGATGAAGGAGAGGAGGCTATTTAAGACTACTGAGATGCAGCCATACGCTGTCCAGTTGTCTTCAATCAGAGCAGATAAAAAATAGGTGAGATGCATGAGGACCCACAGTGTCATGTGTATGTCTATTAGCGTGTAGCTGAGGGTGGGGTTTAGCTGCGATGCGTACCTCTGAGGCCAACACCTGTAGGTCCTTATCTGCATCCATCTCAGTGAAGAGGTCAGCTGATACGTCCTCGTTCCAGATGAACATGTAGCCATCAGGAAGTCCCGCCTCCATCTCAATCATCTCGATGTCGAAGATCAGGACAGCACTGGCCGGCACTTCACCATCTATAACACACCAATGAACATGAATGGGTTAATAACAGCACGTGGACAAGTTTGTAGTTTGTGTCTTTGTCTGTGCACAAGTTTGTGTGTGGGCGTGTGTGTAACTCACCCACTCCCCTCTCTCCGTAGCCCAGATGAGGAGGTATGACCAGGTGTCTTCTCTCTCCAACACACATCTCCTTCAGCCCCTCCTCCATCCCTGGAACCACCTGGTTGGCTCCTAGCACAATGTTATACGTCTTCCCATAGTTATACCTGGAGAGAGCGATTGTTAGAAGTGTGTGGTGTGTGTGTGCGTGTGCTTGCATGTCCAAGTGTATCTTCCTACTCACGTGGAGTCGATGAAGGATCCATCCATGAGTGAAGCGTTGTAGTGGTATTTAACAAAGTCTCCTTTCTTAGCCAGAGTCTCACACACCTCTGGTTTATAGTTGGTAGTGATCACCACTGTGTCTGATGGGTTGTGGAAGTCTATGATGTGGATATCAAACACCAAGACAGCAGAACCTGGGATCTTAGTACCTGGTGGGGGAGAGATGAGGGGGCGATGATGAAATCACCTTTCTATAAATGATGGTACACTGAAAACCTCAACACACACCACACACACACACTATTTTATACATACCTGTGCCCTCCTCTCCGTATCCGAGGTGAGGTGGGATAATGATGCGTCTTTTCTCTCCGATGCAGACTCCAATCAGACCCTCGTCCATCCCACCAATCACATAGCCCTTACCCACGTAGGTATCATATGTACGGTTACGGGAGTAGCTGAGAGGACAATAATCATATGTACGGTTACAGGAGTAGCTGAGAGGACAATAATCATATGTACGGTTACGGGAGTAGCTGAGGACAATAATCATATGTACGGTTACAGGAGTAGCTGAGAGGACAATAATCATATGTGCGGTTACAGGAGTAGCTGAGAGGACAATAATCATATGTACGGTTACGGGAGTAGCTGAGAGGACAATAATCATATGTACGGTTACGGGAGTAGCTGAGAGGACAATAATCATATGTACGGTTACGGGAGTAGCTGAGAGGACAATAATCATATGTACGGTTACGGGAGTAGCTGAGAGGACAATAATCATATGTACGGTTACTGGAGTAGCTGAGAGGACAATAATCATATGTACGGTTACGGGAGTAGCTGAGAGGACAATAATCATATGTACGGTTACTGGAGTAGCTGAGAGGACAATAATCATATGTACGGTTACTGGAGTAGCTGAGAGGACAATAATCATATGTACGGTTACTGGAGTAGCTGAGAGGACAATAATCATATGTACGGTTACGGGAGTAGCTGAGGACAATAATCATATGTACGGTTACGGGAGTAGCTGAGAGGACAATAATCATATGTACGGTTACGGGAGTAGCTGAGAGGACAATAATCATATGTACGGTTACGGGAGTAGCTGAGAGGACAATAATCATATGTACGGTTACGGGAGTAGCTGAGAGGACAATAATCATATGTACGGTTACGGGAGTAGCTGAGAGGACAATAATCATATGTACGGTTACTGGAGTAGCTGAGAGGACAATAATCATATGTACGGTTACTGGAGTAGCTGAGAGGACAATAATCATATGTACGGTTACGGGAGTAGCTGAGAGGACAATAATCATATGTACGGTTACGGGAGTAGCTGAGAGGACAATAATCATATGTACGGTTACAGGAGTAGCTGAGAGGACAATAATCATATGTACGGTTACGGGAGTAGCTGAGAGGACAATAATCATATGTACGGTTACGGGAGTAGCTGAGAGGACAATAATCATATGTACGGTTACTGGAGTAGCTGAGAGGACAATAATCATATGTATGGTTACAGGAGTAGCTGAGAGGACAATAATCATATGTACGGTTACGGGAGTAGCTGAGAGGACAATAATCATATGTACGGTTACAGGAGTAGCTGAGAGGACAATAATCATATGTACGGTTACGGGAGTAGCTGAGAGGACAATAATCATATGTACGGTTACGGGAGTAGCTGAGAGGACAATAATCATATGTACGGTTACTGGAGTAGCTGAGAGGACAATAATCATATGTACGGTTACGGGAGTAGCTGAGAGGACAATAATCATATGTACGGTTACGGGAGTAGCTGAGAGGACAATAATCATATGTATGGTTACAGGAGTAGCTGAGAGGACAATAATCATATGTACGGTTACGGGAGTAGCTGAGAGGACAATAATCATATGTACGGTTACTGGAGTAGCTGAGAGGACAATAATCATATGTACGGTTACGGGAGTAGCTGAGAGGACAATAATCATATGTACGGTTACAGGAGTAGCTGAGAGGACAATAATCATATGTATGGTTACAGGAGTAGCTGAGAGGAAAATAATCATATGTACGGTTACAGGAGTAGCTGAGAGGACAATAATCATATGTACGGTTACGGGAGTAGCTGAGAGGACAATAATCATATGTGCGGTTACGGGAGTAGCTGAGAGGACAATAATCATATGTACGGTTACGGGAGTAGCTGAGAGGACAATAATCATATGTACGGTTACGGGAGTAGCTGAGAGGACAATAATCATATGTACGGTTACTGGAGTAGCTGAGAGGACAATAATCATATGTACGGTTACTGGAGTAGCTGAGAGGACAATAATCATATGTACGGTTACTGGAGTAGCTGAGAGGACAATAATCATATGTACGGTTACAGGAGTAGCTGAGAGGACAATAATCATATGTAGCGGTTACGGGGAGTAGCTGAGAGGACAATAATCATATGTACGGTTACGGGAGTAGCTGAGAGGACAATAATCATATGTACGGTTACGGGAGTAGCTGAGAGGACAATAATCATATGTACGGTTACGGGAGTAGCTGAGAGGACAATAATCATATGTACGGTTACGGGAGTAGCTGAGAGGACAATAATCATATGTACGGTTACAGGAGTAGCTGAGAGGACAATAATCATATGTACGGTTACGGGAGTAGCTGAGAGGACAATAATCATATGTACGGTTACGGGAGTAGCTGAGAGGACAATAATCATATGTACGGTTACGGGAGTAGCTGAGAGGACAATAATCATATGTACGGTTACGGGAGTAGCTGAGAGGACAATAATCATATGTATGGTTACAGGAGTAGCTGAGAGGACAATAATCATATGTATGGTTACAGGAGTAGCTGAGAGGACAATAATCATATGTATGGTTACAGGAGTAGCTGAGAGGACAATAATCATATGTATGGTTACAGGAGTAGCTGAGAGGACAATAATCATATGTACGGTTACGGGAGTAGCTGAGAGGACAATAATCATATGTACGGTTACGGGAGTAGCTGAGAGGACAATAATCATATGTACGGTTACAGGAGTAGCTGAGAGGACAATAATCATATGTACGGTTACAGGAGTAGCTGAGAGGACAATAATCATATGTACGGTTACAGGAGTAGCTGAGAGGACAATAATCATATGTACGGTTACTGGAGTAGCTGAGAGGACAATAATCATATGTACGGTTACGGGAGTAGCTGAGAGGACAATAATCATATGTACGGTTACGGGAGTAGCTGAGAGGACAATAATCATATGTACGGTTACGGGAGTAGCTGAGAGGACAATAATCATATGTACGGTTACAGGAGTAGCTGAGAGGACAATAATCATATGTATGGTTACAGGAGTAGCTGAGAGGACAATAATCATATGTATGGTTACAGGAGTAGCTGAGAGGACAATAATCATATGTACAGAATGAAACATGTTACAAACACAAAACCTTTGCCTACATTTCTAAATCTAAGTAACTAAGTTGTAGATTCTAAATTCTACACCCTATTCAGTCTGAACTTAAATTTACTTGTTTTCTTGTAAGATAAAAGTGCCATTTTTATTCTCCTGGTTGGATTCATTCAGTAAATCTTGAACTCATTTGTCTATCTAGTTTAGTTTAAGGTTACTGCCACCGTGAGGACAAAAGAAGAATTACAAATAAAGGGAAAACAATGCCCAAAGGCAATAAGGAAGCACTTTTTACATACACATTTATGAAGTCACACACACTCTCTCTTCATCGCTCTCTTCCTCACCTGGAGTCGAAGAAGGTCCCGTCCAGTAGTGATCCGTTATAGTGGTATCTGATGAAGTCCCCAGCAACACTCTTCCTGTGGCAGGGTTGAGGTATGTCCTGGTTGATGATACTGACGCCGTCTTTAGGGTTATGGAGGTCCAAGAGGACTACATCAAACACCAGGGAGGCCTGCTGTGGGATATCACTACCTAGAGAGGGATGGGATGGATGGATGGAAAGAAAGGGGAGGAGAGATAGGAGGGTTAGACTAGGGTTATGTAAGTTCAGTAGGACCACGTCAAACACCAGGGAGGCCTGCTGTGGGATATCACTACCTAGAGAGGGATGGGATGGATGGATGGAAAGAAAGGGGAAGAGAGATAGGAAGGAGGGTTAGACTAGGGTTATGTAAGTTCAGTAGGACCACGTCAAACACCAGGGAGGCCTGCTGTGGGATATCACTACCTAGAGAGGGATGGGATGGATGGATGGAAAGAAAGGGGAGGAGAGATAGGAGGGTTAGACTAGGGTTATGTAAGTTCAGTAGGACCACGTCAAACACCAGGGAGGCCTGCTGTGGGATATCACTACCTAGAGAGGGATGGGATGGATGGATGGAAAGAAAGGGGAGGAGAGATAGGAGGGTTAGACTAGGGTTATGTAAGTTCAGTAGGACCACGTCAAACACCAGGGATATCACTACCTGGAGAGACGGTTACACTTATGATGCCATCTCTGGTCCAATAGTACTAGAGAGGCCTGGACTGGGATAACACTCAGAAACAACTCCATTACCCAGCAGCACCTACTAACCATCACCGTTTGATCCGTATCCTAGCGATGGGGGCATGGTGATGATGCGTTTCTCCCCGACACACATGCCCAGAAGCCCCTGATCCATGCCAGCGATCAGCCAGCCAATCCCCACATAGGTGTCATAGGTACGCATACGGGTGTGGCTACAGGGAGAGGGAGAGGGGAGGGAAATGGGGAGCGAATGAGAAAATACTTATTAGAAGACCACAAACACAGCAGATATTTATTTATTGGAAATCCTACAAATGTAACCCTCCTCTCCTCTATCATCTCCTTCCTTGCAGGGCCTCTCTTCATGCCTCTCCCTGTGCGTGTAGATTTCTTAGTAGTGTGTAGTGTGTGTTAGTAGTGTGTAGCGTGTGTTAGAAGTGTGTAGTGCGGGTTAGTAGTGTGTAGTTTGTGTTAGTAGTGTGTGGCGTGTGTTAGTAGTGTGTGTTAGTAGTTATATTGTGTTAGTAGTATGTAGTGAGTGTTAGTAGTGTGTGATAATAGTTGTAGTGTGTGTTAGTAGTGTGTAATGTGTGTTAGTAGCATGACGTGTGTGTTAGTAGTGTTTTGTCGTCGACAACTTATCTCGTGTCTAACCTGGAGTCGAACAGTGTTCCGTCCAGCAGTGTTCCGTTGTAATGATAACGTACGTAGTCTGACACCTCTACCTTCCTAGAGCAGTTCTCAGGGGTGTAGTACGTCTTCATCTGAACCACATCATCAGGGTTCCACACGTCCAACAACAGAACATCAAAATGGAGGATCGCATCTGAAGGGATTACATCACCTGGAGGAGTAAGGGAGGATGACATTAGTTACACTCGTTCTTTCTCTCATTCTGTCTCTCCACTTTCTCTCTTCTTTCTCTCATTCTGTCTCTCCACTTTCTCTCTTCTTTCTCTCATTCTGTCTCCACTTTCTCTCTTCTTTCTCTCATTCTGTCTCTCCACTTTCTCTCTTCTTTCTCTCATTCTGTCTCTCCACTTTCTCTCTTCTTTCTCTCATTCTGTCTCTCCACTTTCTCTCTTCTTTCTCTCATTCTGTCTCTCCACTTTCTCTCATTCTGTCTCTCCACTTTCTCTCTTCTTTTTCTCATTCTGTCTCCACTTTCTCTCTTCTTTCTCTCATTCTGTCTCTCCACTTTCTCTCATTCTTTCTCTCATTCTGTCTCTCCACTTTCTCTCTTCTTTCTCTCATTCTGTCTCTCCACTTTCTCTCTTCTTTCTCTCATTCTGTCTCTCCACTTTCTCTCTTCTTTCTCTCATTCTGTCTCTCCACTTTCTCTCTTCTTTCTCTCATTCTGTCTCTCCACTTTCTCTCTTCTTTCTCTCATTCTGTCTCTCCACTTTCTCTCATTCTGTCTCTCCACTTTCTCTCTTCTTTTTCTCATTCTGTCTCCACTTTCTCTCTTCTTTCTCTCATTCTGTCTCTCCACTTTCTCTCTTCTTTCTCTCATTCTGTCTCTCCACTTTCTCTCTTCTTTCTCTCATTCTGTCTCTCCACTTTCTCTCTTCTTTCTCTCATTCTGTCTCTCCACTTTCTCTCTTCTTTCTCTCATTGTTAAACTAGACAGATGAACATGGAATTATCTCTATGAAGAAGGCAATGAATCAGAGATTATAAACCATATATGGAACAGACATTGTTATGAGGGAGGGAAGATGAGAGGAGGTGAGAAGGAGGGGTAGGGAAGTTGAGGATGGCTGTGATTAAATCCATACTGGTGAGTTGGCAGTTGTTCTCTCTGCTGGCAGAGACGCGCTCCTCCATTTCTCCCTCTACAAAGTAGACACCTACATTTATCACTCCATACATGCCACCACATCTTCCTTTCTCTCTCTCCATCTCACTTGCTCTCTCTCTTTAACAGTCCCTACATTCCAAGTAAGGCCACACATTTCTGTTTTAATCTCTCCTCATGCAAAATCAACCAGTCCGCTTGGTGACCTCTTTATTCACACAAACACACCCAAATACACACACTAATACCCACATACTAATAGCACAAACACACTGCTAATGCTGTGCATGTAACTGTGGGTAATGCCGGCGAAGCCACCGGTCTGGGCTGTGATGTCTGTCTCACTGTGAATGAAGGGCACTCCTACAACACGAAAGCAGAGTTCACCTCTATGTCTCAGTTCAAGAGGGTCAGCAGATTAATCTGTCTACAATAAGGGTTTGTTCATGTCAAATGTGGTGACCTCACCTGGTTTAATTGATGCCTCTAGAGACAATACCTCTCTCATCGTCACTCAATGCCTAGATTTACCTCAACTGTGTTCACATCCATACCTTTGTCTGTACATCATGCATTGAATCTATTCTAGCGCTCCCAGAAACCTGCTCCTTTTACTCTCTGTCCCGAACGTACTAGACAACCAGTTCTTATAGCCCTTAGCCATACCCTTATCCTACTCCTCCTCTGTTCCTCTGGTGATGTAGAGGCCCTGCAGGCCCTGCAGTGCCTAGCTCCACTCCCACTTCCCAGGTGCTCTCATTTGTTGACTTCTGTTACTGTAAAAGCCTTGGTTTCATGCATGTTAACATTAGAAGCCTCCTCCCTAAGTTTGTTTTATTCACTGCTTTAGCACACTCTGCCAACCCGGATGTCCTAGCTGTGTCTGAATCCTGGCTTAGGAAGGACCCCAAAAACCCAGAAATGTCCATCCCTAACTATAACATTTTCCGACAAGATAGAACTGCCAAAGGGGGCGGAGTTGCAATCTACTGTTGAGATAGCCTGCAGAGTTCTGTCTTACTATCCAGGTCTGTGCCCCAAAAATTTGAGCTTCTACTTTTAAAAATACACCTTTCCAGAGACAAGTCTGTCACCGTTGCCACTTGATATAGACCACCCTCTGCCCCCAGCTGTGCCCTGGACACCATATGTGAATTGATTGCCTCCCATTTATCTTCAGAGCTTGTGCTGTTAGGTGACCTAAACTGGGACATGCTTAACACCGTGGCCATTCTACAATCTAAGTTTGATGCCGTCAATCTAACACAAATTATCAATGAACCTACCAGGTACAATCCCAAATCCATAACCATGGGCAACCTCTTAGATATCATCCTAACCAACCTGCCCTCCAAATACAGCTCTGCTGTCTTCAACCAGGTTCTCAGCAATCACTGCCTCATTGCTTGCGTCCGTAATGGGTCTGCGGTCAAACGACCACCCCTCATCACTGTCAAACGCTCCCTGAAACAATTTATGGAGCGTTTGATTAGGCCTTCCTAATCGACCTGGCCCAGGTATCCTGGAAGGATATAGACCTCATTCCGTCAGTATAAGATGCCTGGTTATTCTTTAAAAGTGCTTTCCTCACAATCTTAAATAAGCATGCCCCATTCAAAAAAATTAGAACCAGGAACAGATATAACCCGTGGTTCACTCTAGACCTGACTGCCCTTGACCAGCACAAAAACATCCTGTGGCGTACAGCATTAGCATCAAATAGCCCCTGCGATATGCAACTTTTCAGGGAGGTTAGGAACCTATATACACAGGCAGTTAGGAAGGCAAAGGCTAGCTTTTTCAAACAGAAATTTGCACCCTGCAGCACAAACTCCAAAAAGTTCTGGGACACTGTAAAATCCATGGAGAATTAGAGCACCTCCTCCCAGCTGCCCACTGCACTGACACTGAGGCAAGGAAACACTGTCACCACCGATAAATCCACTATAATTGAGAATTTCAATAAGCATTTTTCTACGGCTGGCCATGCTTTCCACCTGGCCACCCCTACCCTGGTCAGCCCCTGCACTCCCCACAGCAACTTTCCCAAGCCTCCCCATTTCTCCTTCACCCAAATCCAGATAGCTGATGTTTTGAAAGAACTGCAAAATCTGGACCCCTACAAATTATCAGGGCTAGACAATCTGGACCCTCTCTTTCAAAAATTATCAGCCGAAATTGTTGCAACCCCTATTACTAGCCTGTTCAACCTCTCTTTCTTATCGTCTAAGATCCCCAAAGATTGGAAATCTGCCACGGTCATCCCCCTCTTCAAAGGGGGAGACACTCCATACCCAAACTGCTACAGACCTATATCTATCCTACCCTGCCTTTCTAAGGTCTTCGAAAGCCAAGTTAACAAACAGATCACCGACCATTTCGAATCCCACCATACCTTCTCCACTATGCAATCTGGTTTCCAAGCTGGTCATGGGTGCACCTCAGCCACGCTCAAGGTCCTGAACGATACCATAACGCCATCGATAAGAGACAATACAGTGTAGATGTATTCATCAACCTGGCCAAGGCTTTCGACTCTGTTAATCACCACATTTTTATCGGCAGACTCAACAGCCTTGGTTTCTCAATGACTGCCTCGCCTGGTTCAGCAACTACTTCTCAGACAGAGTTCAGTGTGTCAAATCAGAGGGCCTGTTATCCGGACCTCTGGCAGTCTCTATGGGGGTGCCACAGGGTTCAATTCTCGGGCCGACTCTTTTCTCTGTATACATCAATGATGTCGCTCTTGCTGCTGGGGATTCTCTGATCCACCTCTATGCAGACACCATTCTGTATACATCTGGCCCTTCTTTGGACACTGTGTTAACTAACCTCCAGACGAGCTTCAGTGCCATACAACTCTCCTTCCGTGGCCTACAACTGCTCTTAAATGCAAGTAAAACTAAATGCATGCTCTTCAACCAATCGCTGCCCACACCTGCTCGCCTGTCCAGCATCACCACTCTGGACGGTTCTGACTTAGAATATGTGGACAACTACAAATACCTAGGTGTCTGGTTAGACTGTAAACTCTCCTTCCAGACTCACATTAACCTCTTTGGGCTAGGGGGCAGTATTTTGACGTCTGGATGACAAGCGTGCCTAAAGTAAACTAACTGTTACTCAGGCCCAGAAGCTAGGATATGCATATAAGTGGTAGATTTGGATATAAAACACTCAGTTTCTAAAACTGTTAAAATAATGTCTGTGAGTATAACAAAACTGATATGGCAGGCGAAACCCCGAGGACAAACCATCCAGAAAAAAGAAATTCAGCCCATCATTGATTCCTATGGCTGTCATTTTTAATATGAAGGGAATACCTCCCAGATTGCAGTTCCTAGGGCTTCCACTAGCTGTCAACAGTCTTTAGAAAGAGTTTCAGGCTTGTTTTTGGAAAAATTAGCTAGAATTTGTAGTTTGTAATTTGTAGTGGCTCCCATTTTGGCTTTAGTGTTTGTTACTCGTTCTGGTGAATGTGGGTACTTTGTTGTTTATCTCCGGTAATGACAATAACGATTCTCCGTCTTAAATTTGATCATTTCTTTACATATTAGGGTACCTAAGGTTTGATTATAAACATTGTTTGACTTGTTTGGTGAAGTTTATTGGTAACGTTTGGGATTCATTCTGTATGCATTTTGAAGGAGGGAAACCGGTGGATTATTGAATGAAGCGCGCCAGCTAAACTGAGTTTTTGGGGATATAATGAAGGACTTCATCGAAAAAAAGCGACCATTTGTGATGTAGCTGGGACCTTTTGGAGTGCCAACAGAAGAAGATATTCAAAGGTAAGTGATTTATTTTATTACTATTTCTGACTTTCGTGGCGCATCTGCCTGGTTAGAAAATGTTTTTAATGCTTTGTGGGCTGGGCGCTGTCCTCAGATAATCGCATGGTGTGCTTTCAAGTAAAGCCTTTTTAAAATCTGACACAGCGGCTGGATTAACAAGAAGTTAAGCTTTTAACTGATGCATGACATTTGTATTGTCATGAATGTTAAATATGACTATTTCTGTAATTTGAATTTCGCGCACTGCAATTTCACCGGAAGTTGTCGAGGTGGGACACTAGCGTCCCACTTATCCTCATGAAGTTTTAAGCATCTCCAATCCAAAATTAAATCTAGAATCGGCTTCCTATTTCGCAACAAAGCATCCTTCACTCATGCTGCCAAACATACCCTCGTAAAACTGACTATCCTACCGATCCTTGACTTCGGCGATGTAATTTACAAAATAGCCTCCAACACTCTACTCAGCAAATTGGATGCAGTCTATCACAGTCCCATCCGTTCTGTCACCAAAGCCCCATATACTACCCACCACTGCGACCTGTATGCTCTCGTTGGCTGGCCCTTGCTTCATATTTGTCGCCAAACCCACTGGCTCCAGGTCATCTATAAGTCTTTGCTAGGTAAAGCCCCGCCTTGTCTCAGCTCACTAGTCACATTAACACCACCCACCCGTAGCACGCGCTCCAGCAGGTATATTTCACTGGTCATCCCCAAAGCCAATTCCTCGTTTGGCCGCTTTTCCTTCCAGTTCTCTGCTGTCAATGACTGGAACGAATTGCAAAAATCACTGAAGCTGTAGACCCATATCTCCCTCACTAACTTTAAGCACCAGCTGTCAGAGCAGCTCACAGATCACTGCACCTGTAAATAGCCCATCCAACTTCCTCATCCCCATACTGTTATTTATTAATTAATGTTTTGGTCCTTTGCACCCCAGTATCTCTACTTGCACATTCATATTTTGCACATCTATCACTCCAGTGTTTAATGGCTAAATTGTAATTGTTTCGCCACTATGGCCTATTTATTGCCTACCTCCCTTATCTTTCCTCATTTGCACACACTGTATTAAGACTTTTTCTCTATTGTGTTATTGACTGTATGTTTGTTTATTCCATGTGTAACTCTGTGTTGTTGTTTGTGTTGCACTGCTTTGCTTTATCTTGGCCAGGTCACAGTTGTAAATGAGAACTTGTTCTCAACTAGCCTACCTGGTTAAATAAAGGTGAAATAAAATAAATAAAATCTCAGGCCACTATGCAGCGTACAGTAACATTAACAAGCAGCACTTCCTGGTCTGTGATGTCACTGTGACCCAATTCAACATGGACCACCCACTTCCTGTCAAGTTTGCATTAATGCTTGGTGTTTATGAATACCTCCGAACAGTAAACACCAGCTTCTACACACACACAAACCTAAAAACACACAGATCCAACCACCCACACACACTGCTACCTGTGCAGCTGCACTATTAATCAAACAGACAAGAGACAACAATGTCTATAACCATGTTACAAGCTATATTATCAACTAAGTTATTAGCTATGTTTATTGTTACATGCAAAACACACAGGTTACAGGTAGAACAGGTAAGTATAAATATAGTTATTGATTGGTTATAGGGGAGGAGTTGAGATGTCTTTGCTCCCAAACCTCAATTATAAGCTAAAACTCCATTATATGATGTATATTAATGTTAAAATCTATGTTATGAACTTACCGTATCCTTCCTTCCCGTAGGCCAGTTGTGGGGGAATCTTGACCAGTCGTCTCTCGTTGACACACATCCCTACCAGAGCTCTGTCCATCCCTTCAATCAGCTGCTTCTTACCCACATACACATTGTAGGTGCTGCTGCGGTCATAGCTGCAACACACAGAAGTTATGGGAGCTGCCAACATCTCAAACAAAAAAGACAGAAAGAAAGACAAGAAACAAGGTAAAAATGTCCATACGTTCATGTATTCATTCACTCACTTACTTCACTGATTCACTCAGTCATGACTTGGTTGGCTGCGGCGAGACTGTGGTTACCATGTCGTATCACTAGGCCTAGCCTACTACACTGGCCAACAGTGACTTGGTTGGCTGCGATGAGACTGTGGTTACCATGTCGTATCACTAGGCCTAGCCTACTACACTGGCCAACTGTGACTTGGTTGGCTGCGGTGAGACTGTGGTTACCATGTCGTATCACTAGGCCTAGCCTACTACACTGGCCAACTGTGACTTGGTTGGCTGCGGTGAGACTGTGGTTACCATGTCGTATCACTAGGCCTAGCCTACTACACTGGCCAACTGTGACTTGGTTGGCTGCGGTGAGACTGTGGTTACCATGTCGTATCACTAGGCCTAGCCTACTACACTGGCCAACAGTGACTTGGTTGGCTGCGGTGAGACTGTGGTTACCATGTCGTATCACTAGGCCTAGCCTACTACACTGGCCAACAGTGACTTGGTTGGCTGCGGTGAGACTGTGGTTACCATGTCGTATCACTAGGCCTAGCCTACTACACTGGCCAACAGTGACTTGGTTGGCTGCGGTGAGACTGTGGTTACCATGTCGTATCACTAGGCCTAGCCTACTACACTGGCCAACTGTATCTCAGTTCTGCCACGCACATTACTTATTGGGCCTACTGGTCTCTTTCTGCCCAAGGGTTTACATTAATGAATTCATTCATATTTGTAGTATTTTTTTAATTTTACATGATCACTCTGCTGGCCATAGGTGACATACACTCACACACCAGATATGCTACCTGTGTGTGCATGCTCTAGAGTAGGCTAGGAAGGCCTACACGTGTACGTCCTTGCAGTTGGTTAACGAACCATATATTTAGTAGCAGAATATGACTGTTTACTCTGGAGTGAAAATATAGTTTCACTATTTATTTAGTTCAGACTTGGAGACAGCATGAAGAGTCTCCCTCTCTCTCAGTGAATGGGGGCTCTCGTTCTCTCTTCCTGCGTGGCTGTTTGGTCCGACCGGCTAATAAAACGCACGCTTAAATTTATTGACGTGCACGCTACTCTCTGCAACGTGAACTGCGTGCAGGAACTACAGGAGTGGAGAAGAGTGGAAAAATAAAAACGTTCTTACCTGGAGTCAAATTTCTTTCCATCCGGGAACATGCCATTATAATGGTAGCGAACATAATCCCCTACTTTCACAGCGCGCACGCACTGCTCTGGCACGAACGTTTTCTCAATCACGATGTCATCTAACGGTACCGGGGGGGCGTCACAGGCGGCAAACGCCACCAGAACCGCCAGATATATCATCCCGTGCACGCACTGTTTCATCTTCACACGCCTCTCTCCTTTACCGACAAAAAGTATGGTGGATAACCGTGACTTGTAGCGGTTGTTATCGCTCTCTTTCTTTTTCCCCCGATTGTTCCGATTCCTCTGGTCTTCTGCTTCCAGTTCTTGTCTTCTTCCCTTGATCCCTGTCTGTTCGGGATTGAATTGAATGGGAGGATTTGGGTACCACGTATGGCGCAGGCGCAGTAGCACACAACAGATATGTAGACGTGGAAACGCCAAACGGAGGGCCTATAGTCACAGCTAGAGATCAAATAAACTACATCCCCACCGCAAGACCAACAAACACAAACTACTACTGTAGAATAGGCCTAGTTAACATTCAGTCACACATGTACAGTCTATAGGGCTATTACGCAAGGCTTGGCTATGGAGTGGCGGTGGAACAGTGTCTGAGTTTTTCAGGGGGTGTTTCTGTGTGTGACCCTCTCTCTCTCTCTCTGGAATGTCTCGACGTGGCAGGGGAGGGGGAAGTCTGTAGGCTACAGAGACAACTCTAATTAGTGGGTGATAGGCCTATACAAGAATATACACGTTTTATATAACATAACCAACACGTTTATAAAACATACATAGCCGAACATAAATATAAAATAATAGACATGTTTAAATAGGTATAGGCAGCAGACTTTCAACTGCAGACTCTCTCCAAAGTCTTCTACTGAACAAGCAGTTTCACTAGGCTACTTCTCATTGTCGCTGCGTCAGATTAATCACATTACATTGTGTGGCCATTTGGCATCTAGTCTGGAGGGCCACAAATGGAAATCACTCCTTAACTTGATCTGTCATTTTGGCAATCGTTTACATGTAGTTTGATGTAAAATAGTCCAGTGTAAACTAGTGCAGTGGTCTGATTTTCCCAACCCATGTTACTCCCAGATTTCTCTAGAACAGCACTGATTTAGGGGGAGGTGCATGGAGCCCCGGTGGTTCGCCACCCCTCACCCCGTCACCCTGCCCAGAGCAGCCAGGGGAGGGAGAGTTGTATCCGGATACGTGGTGGGGTTAGAGGCGGTCCCTGTCCCACCCTCGCACGGCACAGAGAGCAGAATAGAGTAGAGACGTAGCCCAGCCGTCCCACCTCTACACAAAAACTAAAGATGGCAACCTCCAGCACTCCGCTAATCTCTCTGCTTCTATTCGCGGTTTCCGTTACAATAGTCTTCTGTCAGTACGAGAAATACAGCTTCCGGAGTTTTCCGCGTAATGAACTAATGCCGCTGGACTCCGCGTATAAATACGCGCTGGACCAGTACACCGGAGAGAAATGGCAGGAGACAGTTGACTATCTCGAGGTCTCTCTCCGGTTGTACAGGCTGCTCAGGGACAGCGAGGCCTTCTGCAACCTCAACTGCAGCTCAGTGCGACTTGACAACGAGGAGAAGTTTACCGACTTCCCGGAGCTGCGTGTGTTTGGTAACGTTATGAAGAGGGCCCAGTGTCTCAAGCGGTGCAAACAGGGGCTGCCCGCCTTCAGACAGACCATGCCCAGCCGGGACACCGTGGAGGAGTTCGAGAAACGGGAACCATATAAATACCTGCAGTTCGCCTACTTCAAAGTGAGTGAAATCAATGCGGCTCTCTGCAGTATATATTTTGTATTTCATTTGTATTTTCTATGAGCAGAAGAGGGTTAAATTTAAATATGTGGACGAGCTGCCTGTCTCTCAAAACTAATATAACTGAATGCATTTGATATTTAAAGATGTACTTTCTAAGTTGTATTTTAGATCAAAACAAATTGTGTGTTTTCAATAACTAGATCTGTGTAGTTTACAAGCACTACTCTGCACTCTGTTATGCTACTGTACTCTATTAAGTAATGTGGCTAAACTAAGGAAGAGGGCCCTGTGCTTTTGTTCACTTTATATGAGTAGCTTGTGTGTGTATGTATATGCCTGCCTCTGTTTTGTGTGTGAACCTGTCTGCCTCTGTGTGTGTGTGTGTGTGTGTGTGTGTGTGTGTGTGTGTGTGTGTGTGTGTGTGTGTGTGTTGTGTGTGTGTATAACTCTCCTCTCTCCCCCAGTCTGATAACCTGGCCAAGGCAGTGTCTGCTGCCCACACCTTCCTCCTGAAGCACCCTGATGATGAGATGATGCAGAGGAACATGGCCTACTACAGGACTCTACCTGGAGCTGAAGAACACCTCACAGACCTGGAGACCAAGTCCTACGAGGTACACACACGTACACTTGCGTACATACGCATACACACGCACACATATGGATGCACACACACATGCACCAATACTTCTCTCCATGGCTGGGGTTAGAGGTGGTTAGGGGAGCAGACTGAAGTCACAGGAGGATGTAATAAAGCCTTTCAGAGCTCTAAGACTAAACATGGACCGTAGCCACTTCCTCTTTAGGACAATTGTCTGAGGTCTCAGTTGGGCTGGTTTAGGGAGCTCTGTAGTGTTGCACAGATGCAGGTTGTGCTCTGGTGAATAAAATCTGGTCTTTTTATTTATTTAACCTTTATTTAACTAGGCAAGTCATGTAGAACAAATTCTTATTTACAATGACGGCCTACCCCGGCAAAACCCGAACGACGCTGGGCCAGTTGTGCACCGCCCTATAGGAATCCCAATCACGGCCGATTGTGATACAGCCTGGAATCGAACCAGGGTCTGTAGCACTGAGAGGCAGTGCCTTAGACCGCTGCACCACTCGGGAGCCCTGGGCTAATCTGAGCCCTGGTCTAATCTAGTTCAATAGTTCAAATGAACTTCGTAATGTAATCTATATCAATGTGTGTGTGTTGTTGTTCCAGATGTTGTTTGTGCGAGCGGTGCGTGCGTATAACGGTGATAACTACCGTACCTCAGTGTCAGACATGGAGCTGGCTCTAAGGGATTTCTTCAAGGTCTATGACGAATGTCTGGCTGCTTCAGAAGGAGCCAGGGAGGTCAAAGACTTCAAAGACTTCTACCCCTCCATTGCTGGTCAGTCTATCTTTCTTTCATCCTCTCCATCTAAGGCGAGGATGTCCTCCATGTCATTTACCAGTCCAACACAGATATATTTACCTATCCAAAGGTTGATTTAGACAAATGGATTTATGATTTCTCTTGATCATCTTGAACAGGTCACTCGTGATGATAACCCCCCCTCCATCTCTTCTATCTCTCTCCCATTCCCCCCTCTCCCTCCCAGACCACTACACAGAGGTGTTGGAGAGAAAGGTGAGGTGTGAGGCCGAGCTGACTCCTGTGGTTGGAGGATTCATCGTAGAGAAGTTTGTAGCAACCATGTACCACTACCTACAGTTCGCCTATTACAAACGTGAGTGTCATATTGTTGTATTATCACAAATACTACTGTTATTATTACACATGCATGTGTTATAGCAGTCTTATGACACAAGTGAGTATGTTACTACAATATTATTACAAACATGTACATTTAGGACTTCTGTGTTCTGTGTGGTTATACACACACACACACACTGACTCTGTCATTGCCCCCCCAGTGAATGACCTGAAGAACGCGGTTCCGTGTGTGACCAGCTACATGTTGTTTGACCCCAGTGATGAGGTGATGAAGAACAACGTGGTGTATTACCAGTACCACAGAGACAAATACGGTCTCAGCGACGAAGATTTCCTACCTAGATCGGTAAGACACACACACATATTATACAGACATTTTTCAGCACACGCGCGCACACTATCTCCTTATGCAGGTTATTTGGCCCCTGTCATCGATTTTTGTTTTAACCGGTTCACTGAATGCTGAGGTCTTCATTTGGGTTTGTTTATCGATGTTGATCTGACTTGTGTGTGGTTTGTGTGTGTGTTGTGTGTGTGTGTTTTAGGAGGCAGTACGGTACTTGAACCAGACCACCATGCAGCTAGAGATGCTTGAGTTCTCCAGACAACACCTAGCGAGCGATGACGAGGTACGTGTGTGTGTGTCTCTAATGTCACAATTGTTGAGTCATACAATATATGTGTCCAGAAGTGGGTCTTCTATGTAATCTTTCTGTAAACTAGTGATAAACTACAGATTCCTCTCACATCACATGACCTGTGTCCAAGCAGTACAATGTGACTAGTGTTTACCAGACTGCTGTATCTGACCTCACCACAGGGAGGCGCTGATCACTCACACACTGCTCACTCACAACAATAAAGGCATGTCTAATAATAACCCATAGATGTAGTGCCAGAGTTGTTAACTTGGGGGCAGCATGACTCGCCTCTAGATAAGAGTGGCCAATCCTCCTCCTGGAGAGCCACTCTACTGCAGGATTCTGCGCCAGCCCAACTCTAACACATGTAGATAAGCCAACCAGCTGTTCATCAGGACCTTGATTAGCCGAATAAGGTGTGTTAGAGCAGTTCTGGAACTGAAGCCTGTACACCCAGTAGTTCTCCAGGACTGGAACTGGAGACCCAATTGGAGGCTCTGTCTGATCAGAGTGTAGTTAGTCCTTATTTACACTGCATATCCATCAGGAAACCATAGAGAATGGTTATTCTTCAGGCTCAATACTTACAGTTGAATACTTACAGGTTCAATGATATGTGTGTGTGTGTGTGTGTGTGTGTGTGTGTGTGTGTGTGTGTGTGTGTGTGTGTGTGTGTGTGTGTGTGTGTGTGTGTGTGTGTGTGTGTGTGTGTGTGTGTGTGTACAGGGGGAAGTGATGGAGTTTCTAGATGAGTTCCTGGATGCTTAGGATCAGTAGCACACTCTGGACGCACTGAAAATAAAGAAGAAAAGAAAGATGTAGAGAAAGAAAGAAAAAGCTGAACTAAATGACAGAAACGAGCGACGGCAGGTTTTCCCAGAATGCCGCCGGGCCTTGGTTCCTCCCACTGGGTCGTATTTATTCGGAGGTTCCGGAGGTTCTGTTTGGCTCAAATTGGTTCAATTTTTTATGTGCTTATATGACCTTTTAAATCATGTTTTTTTAATAGTTCTGGATCATGTGCACTAACATGTACAGTGCAGAGGTACGGACAGTGAGTGATATTGTGGTATTAAATTGGTGATGATAGTGATATGTGGCCATTCTCTGTTATGTATGTTCACTCCCCTCTTGTCTATTGTCCACATTTTAAATCAAACTGTTCACTGTCTTACAAGGAAATATATAAAGATATTCACATGGTGCTTTAATAATAAAACCACATGGTAAAACCAAGCCCTCTTTAGTGATCGTTGCTTTCTGTTTAGTATGATGTTATTAACTACGGGATCGGTGTCCCTATACTGGGACGGTTGAGCTAACGTGCGCTAATGTGATTAGCATGACTGTTGTAAGCAACAGCAAACTTTCCAGGACATAGATACAGCTGTATGTCTAATTTACTAACTGCACTGTCTAATTAACATTAGTTTTTACAGTGAAATAATACCATGCTATTGTTTGAGGAGAGTACACAACAACAAAACACTTTTATCACGGCAACTGGTTTGATACATTCACCTCTGAAGGTAATTAATGTGCCTATATTCAGGAATCTTCCTCTGATTTGTCATCCTGAGGGTCCCAGAGATAAAATGTAGCACAGTTTTGTTTGATCAAATAAATGTTTATGTTCAAATGTAGGAACTGGGTTCTACAGTTTGAACCCCTGCTGTCTCTGGCTCCACACCCACCCTCCCCCCCCGGCCATCTAGATGTGTGAAAGTTAGTGTATAAGCTAAGGATCCATCATGTATGACATTCCTAGGAGTGTGTAAACTTACATGTTGTATCACCATATTATTTGTGTATGTTTTCAATTGAACAATTCGGCACATATGGGCAGACTGATACACAATATTGTCCAGTATTGCCATGTTTCATTGGCTTCATCTGAAACTTTGCACACACACTGCTCTAAAATCTAAATTGCGCCTAAATTGTAATATTATATGATGGCCTTTCTCTTGTATTTCAAAGATAAAACAAAATAGAAACGCATGTTTTTTTTTCGTTTGTATTATCTTTAAACAGATCTAATGTGTTATATTCTCCTACATTCATTTCAGGTCCTGAGCTACAGGCAGTTCGATTTGGACATGTCATTTTAAGTGGATTTTTTTTAAGGGTCTGATCCACAGAGAATAGAGTAGAATAGAAATCTTGACTTCACAAACACACAAATGTAATCTGTTAGAGTTACTATTTACCTGCCCAAAATTGTAATCAGTAACGTAATTTTTGGATTATCCAAACTCAGTAACGTAATCATCAGATTATTTTCCGTTACTTTTGGATTACTTTCCCATTAAGAGGCATTAGAAGAAGACACAAATAATCCATCAAACACATTTGGTGTGTCATAATAGTGGTCTCTGACTTGTGGTCAGACACTCTCAGGTGAAACACTTAAACTTGCTACTTTTTCAATGCGGAATTTAATGTAATTGAAAAAACAGAAAGGTATATCTGAATGTATAAGTAATCATTCCGTTCTAATCTGAAATCTCTCCATTGCTAATAAATTGACCTATTGTATGAATTATCTTCCAAATCAGTTAATAAACAAGGAAGTTGTTTTCATTCCCTCAAATTGAGGGAGTGGGTGTCAGGATATGAAAGCACAGGTGTTGATACCTTCATGAAGTTCACCTGAGGTGACTGGGTTAAGATATTTTGATAGGACTCTGTACACAGCTTGGAAAATGTAAGTGCTATACAAGGAAGCACTAAATCTCTGTCAGATGTGTCTGGCTGTTTCAAAAGGAGCCAGGGAAGTCAACAACTTCTACCTCTCTATCGCTGGTGAGTCTATCTTTCTTTTTACCTCCATCTCAGGCCATCCTATCCCGCTATGTTTTTTTTACCAGTCCAACACAGGTGAACTTTCCTTCCAAAGGTTGATTTAGAACAGTGATTTTTAGTTTGAGCCGTTTTAGAGTACAAGTGGGAGTTAACTCCAAAATAATCGATTCCTCCACTCCTTGCCAGTAGACTCCCGGTGTCGACTCACATTTCTGGGTGTCAAAGCTTCAACCTATCAACTCCTAAGATTCAGTATTTTTGCAACGGAGGAAACTATTTTCCATAGTCTACTTCGAGAACACAAACTCTCGCATATTACACAGCAAAGACAGAGCGAGCTAGCAGGGGAGAGAGAGAGATTGGAGGGGCACAGCCATGCATAGGTAATAGGTAGGCATGTCGGCCTCAAGGCAGACAGTCAGAACTGTGCATCGGTAATCAAAAGATGTAGGCTATCGCAATGCTGTACTTCTTGGCATGCAATGTCTTGTGCAAGTTCACTAAAGTAGGGGCTATCAATGAGTAGGCTGAGCTATTATACACGCAACAGACCGAAGACCAAATGCACACTAGTGTTTTTCATTGCAAAGAAAAAGAGGAGCAGAGGTGAGCCAGCGAGGGAGAGAGGATCGGGACAGGCAAACAGCATTTATATAAAAACAATCTGATATATCAAATGCCTTACTGTTATTTTCCTGCAAAAATAAAAGCAGGAAATGCATCACCTACGCCTCTACTGCTGTTCATTCCAATTAGCCTTGTACCCAGCCCTCAACCCAACACCCAGCCTTGTGCCCAGCCCTCAACCCAACACCCAGCCTTGTGCCCAGCCCTCAACCCAACACCCAGCCTTGTGCCCAGCCCTCAACCCAACACCCAGCCTTGTGCCCAGCCCTCAACCCAACACCCAGCCTTGTGCCCAGCCCTCAACCCAACACCCAGCCTTGTGCCCAGCCCTCAACCCAACACCCAGCCCTCAGCCCTCAACCCAACACCCAGCCTTGTGCCCAGCCCTCAACCCAACACCCAGCCTTGTGCCCAGCCCTCAGCCCTCAACCCAACACCCAGCCTTGTGCCCAGCCCTCAGCCCTCAACCCAACACCCAGCCTTGTGCCCAGCCCTCAGCCCTCAACCCAACACCCAGCCTTGTGCCCAGCCCTCAGCCCTCAACCCAACACCCAACCTTGTGCCCAGCCCTCAACCCAAAGCCCGGCCTTGTGCCCAGCCCTCAGCCCTCAACCCAACACCCAGCCTTGTGCCCAGCCCTCAACCCAAAGCCCGGCCTTGTGCCCAGCCCTCAGCCCTCAACCCAACACCCAGCCTTGTGCCCAGCCCTCAACCCAAAGCCCAGCCTTGTGCCCAGCCCTCAACCCAACACTCAGCCTTGTGCCCAGCCCTCAACCCAAAGCCCAGCCTTGTGCCCAGCCCTCAACCCAAAGCCCAGCCTTGTGCCCAGCCCTCAGCCCTCAACCCAACACCCAGCCTTGTGCCCAGCCCTCAGGCCTCAACCCAACACCCAGCCTTGTGCCCAGCCCTCAACCCAAAGCCCAGCCTTGTGTCCAGCCCTCAACCCAACGCTCAACCCAACGCCCAGCCCTCAACCCAACATCCAGCCATGTGCCCAGTCCTCAACCCAATGCCCAGTCTTGTGCCCAGCCCTCAGCCCTCAACCCAACACCCAGCCTTGTGCCCAGCCCTCAGCCCGCAACCCAACACCCAGCCTTGTGCCCAGCCCTCAACCCAAAGCCCAGCCTTGTGCCCAGCCCTCAACCCAACACCCAGCCTTGTGCCCAGTCCTCAACCCAACACCCAGCCTTGTGCCCAGCCCTCAACCCAACGCTCAACCCAACGCCCAGCCCTCAACCCAACACCCAGCCTTGTGCCCAGTCCTCAACCCAATGCCCAGTCTTGTGCCCAGCCCTCAGCCCTCAACCCAACACCCAGTCTTGTGCCCAGCCCTCAGCCCTCAACCCAACACCCAGCCTTGTGCCCAGTCCTCAAACCAACACCCAGCCTTGTGCCCAGCCCTCAGCCCTCAACTCAACGCCCAGCCTTGTGCCCAGCCCTCAACCCAATGCCCAGCCCTCAGCCCAATGCCCAGCTCTCAACCCAACACTCAGCCCTGTGCCAGTCCTACTGCTCCTGCAGTGTATTACATAGGCAACAGAGCATCATAGGAGTTGTGAGGCATAATAGGAGTTGTTTGAGCTCCAATAATGTTTCTAATAATCTTTATTGTTTTGATCAAACTATGTATTTTAGATTTTTCCTTGTTGCTCCTGTTGTCACCTTCTCACTGATCTTGTGAAGGAAAAACCTGCAGTGCTTTGTTTTACTGTACATTAAAATTTATATTTTATTCTTTGTAAAAAAAGACAGGAGGGGATGAGATGGTGCGGGTCCATTTGATGAATCCGGATCGGGCCTGGGCCAAAGCGGATCCGAGGGAGAGAGAAACCTGAGTGGAGGAAGGGAGAGAAAGAGAGAGAGTGGAGGAAGCAGGAGAGAGAGACAGAGAGAGACAGAGGGCTAAGCGGAGAAGAGGATAGCAGCCAGAGAAAACAGTCATGTTTGAACATGGAGTCTCAGTGCCATTTATCACACAGTGGTGAGAAAAACCCACTGGGGAACATTCTCTCTCTCACCCTTACTCTGTCACTCTCTCTCTATTACCCCCCTCTCTTTCTCTGTCTTCATCCTCCTCTCTCTGTCTCTCCTTGTCTTTCTCTCTTTTCCTGCCCTCCTGCCTCTTTCTCGAACTGTTTCTAAAGGAAATTTGCAGACGTGGAAGGAGTGGGTGTACAGACATCAGAGAGCCAGCTAGAGGTCAGAGTTCATAGTTCAGACCAGGTCACTGTTAAATTCTGATTTTGAGGAGTCGTAGGTTGTAGATCGTAGCTCATAGAGAGACCATTAGATGTGAGAGACACTTATACTTACTTAGAGTCAACCACATGTGCACGCACAAATACACACACACATACGCAAGATGAAATCAAGATGAGGTAGAAAGTGACCTTCTCATTATCAAGAGGCAGCCAAGGTCGAGAAGAGCAAGGAAAAGATTCCAAACTTAGTCAACAGCGACTGAGAGTTGATATTACCTATTTTGAAAATCATTGTCTTCATGTTGGAAAACTAGCCATGTACATATTGTCTCGTTCTTTTCCATTATGTTTGAAAAGTGCCAGCACACACTCACACACACACACCACTTAGCATCACAAAAGTATAGATTTATGAGTTTATTATTAGAACACAAACAAACACACTTCATCCTAACACTGTTGTTCAATGGAACCAATATCTAGAAACGGATGGACCAGACAGAGATGATGTCATAAAGAGACCAGGAAGCAGTAGAGTTCACCCTGTGAGGACATCTGAGCAGTTTCTGTCAATAATAATTATATTACGAAACCTAATGGGCTGGGCACCTGTGTGGGTAAGAAACTGAATTTATCGATCAATCAATCATTCACTCAAATACTGTCATGAAGGTACAGACAGTGTGGTATTTGGCTATTTTACTCTTACAGAACAGCACTTAAATCCTCATTACAGAAAAACACAATTTTTTTACATAACCCCCATCTTCACCACCAACATCACTCTTCAAAACACAGTTTACAAAAAACAAGACATTTAATACTGAATAGTATACAGATACTTTTTACAACTATAGAACGCTATGGCCATCATTTTCCCCACAAACAATGAAAAGAACCATAACATTGATAGATGGGTTGGTTTGGCAATATTATGTATGTATTATGCTACATGTGTTTTGTGCTGTTAGTTTATTTAAACTCCAGTCAAATAAATAGTCTCTTTCTGTCATGGACATGGTTAAAGAAGCTACAACAAATCCTAAATTACACTGCAGTATAAACATTTATAATAATTTCACACGTGTATTAGAAATGTATGGTTTTTTGCATCCCAACTCTCCCTGAGACACCCTCGGAGAGTGGGGTCACAGCCAGAGTCTGCCAATATCAACGGCAACCCTGGAGCAATTTGGATTAAGTGCCTTGCCCAAGGGCACATCGACAGATTTTGCACCTTTTAGGCTCAGAATTCAAACTAGTGACCTTTCAGTTTCTGTCCCAACACTCAAACCGCTAGGCTACCTGCAGCCCAATAAATATAGTAGTGAGTTTTACAATGTTGTGCTGTTGTGTGTGAGGAAAATGGAGCCATGTACTGTATGATATTAGTCCATCTCTGTAGTCTTTGTCATCTGAAACATTTATTATTCCTCTGAAACATTTATTCTTATGAATAAAAAAGCTAACATATTAATCAAGGCCACATGCTAACGAATGCAGATACCCTTGTATATTAGTTCACATAACATCCTCCATTTCAACTCTGCATTTATAAAGATTTTAGAAGTTTCTGACTAACTTAGTACATTTATTTTAATTGACCCAAATATATAGATCAAAATCGGGGGGGGGACACTTCTGGTCTTTGTCTGTCTGTCTGACTGTCGGTCTGCCTGTGTTGTCATGGTAGCGTCAGTTAGTCTGATGTTCTGATCACTCGGCGGTGTCTCCCAATGCAGTCTGGAAAGCTTCAAACACGTCACACCGCTGACCAGCAGATCACACCGGTGTGAGACACACATATACACACGCACACAAACATGCACGTACACACACAGACACCAGATTATGCCCCTAGCCCCCGTCTCTGTCTCTGAACTGAGTCTGCAGTCTGGACTCCTACTCTAATACTCTCTCCAGCCGTCTCTGTCAAAACCAACACTCACACGCACAAATGTTTGACATTTTAGTCGTTTAGCAGACACACACACTCCATCTAGACAAGTCTCTATATGTTTGATTCCCCCCTCTCCCTTTACCTCTACTCCCCTCTCCCCACTTTCCCCTCCCCACTTTCCTCTCCCCACTTTCCCCTCCCCACTCCCCACTTTCCCCTCCCCACTCCCCTCTCCCCACTTTCCCTCCCCACTCCCCACTTTCCCCTCCCCACTCCCCTCTCCCCACTTTCCCTCCCCTCTCCCCACTTTCCCCTCCCCACTCCCCTCTCCCCACTTTCCCTCCCCACTCCCCTCTCCCCACTTTCCCCTCCCCACTCCCCTCTCCCCACTTTCCCCTCCCCACTCCCCTCTCCCCACTTTCCCCTCCCCCCTCCCCTCTCCCTAACTTGCCTCTCCCCACTTTCCCCTCCCCTCTCCCCACTTTCCCCTCCCCACTCCCCTCTCCCCACTTTCCCCTCCCCACTCCCCTCTCCCCACTTTCCCCTCCCCACTCCCCTCTCCCCACTTTCCCCTCCCCACTCCCCTCTCCCCACTTTCCCCTCCCCACTCCCCTCTCCCTAACTTGCCTCTCCCCACTTTCCTCTCCTCTCTACCTTGCATTGACTGTCTGATAATGTATCTCACCTCTTGTTAACGCCCAGAAATGTTCAAACTTCCATCCACTCAAAAATGTACATTTTATACACACCATAATATGGTGCCAATCTAAAGCCTTGTTCACATTGGCAGTTTGAAGTGACTTTGCATATCCGATTTGCAGTCAAGCCACATTTCAAACAACCTTTTGTAGGTGGTTTGAAGTCAGATACAAATCTGTCGCCATGCGACTTGTGTCTGAACAGTCAAATCTGATACATTTTCCCTCAAGTCATTTTTAGAATGTTATTTGTCATGTCTTGTTGCATGCTAGCTACTCTGCTTACAGTTTGACAAGAACAACTTCACATTCATCATCTCCAGCACCACCTCTACATCAACATACTGTATGTGAAAATGTCTATGTTTAGTAGTAAAAAAACATAGAGGAAAATAAGTGTTTCCAATGATATCATTGGTGTGGCAATACCTTCTCATCATTGTAACCATAATTGGTTAAAATCACATGATGCACACTGATGATGTCATTGGAAACACTTATCTTCCACTATCTTTTTTATTACAAAACATAGAAACGAGCCATTTTCCTATATATTGATGTTGTGGTGGTGCTGGAGATGAATATGTAGTAAAAAATATTTGTTCTCCCTTTAATTGTTTACAAACAAATTAGTGAATGTGCTACAAAAGCTAAACAGCTACCTATCTAGCTAGTTGACTGCTGTGGCTTGAGAAAATGACTCCCTTTGAGGATTTAATTAAAAGTGTTTTTAAGTGTTTTTACTTATTTTTACTTATTTTACTTATTTATCACTATGATTTTGAACATTCAAAGAGACTGGGAAACGTCCATGGCAGGCATTGTTGTCATCATAGCTTGCTACATAACTTCTGAGTGATAAGAAGCACGAGCACCAATCAGCCTACACCACTGCACACTCACCCGTCATAACTATGACAACTAGCGTAGCCATGTCAGCAAATGACTGCTGTCTGAACACACACAAATCCCATATGGTCGGTCACTTGTAACTTGCTGTTTGGCAGTGGTGTAAAGTACTTAAGTAAAAATACTTGAAAGTACTACTTAAGTAGCTTTTTGGGGTATCTGTACTTTACCTTTTAAATATCTGACAACTTTTACTTTTACCTCATTACATTCTTAAAGAAAATAATGTACTTTTTACTCCATACATTTTCCCTGACACCCAAAAGTACTTGTTACATTTTTGAATACTTAGCAGGACAGGAAAATTGTCAAATTCATGCACTTATCAAGAGAACATCCCTACTGCCTCTGATCTGACGGACTCCCTACACACACACGCTTTGTAAATTATGTCTGAGTGTTAGAGTGTGCCCTGGCTATCCGTAAATACATTTTAAAAAAACAATAAAATGGTGGTGTCTGTTTGATTAATATAAGGAATTTTAAATTATTAATAGTTTTACTTTTGATACTTTTTGAGTTTTACTCAAGTTGTGTTTTACTGGGTGACAGTCCCTTTTTTCCAAGTAATTTTCTATCAAGGTATTGTAACGACCCTGGGTTTATAAGCGCGGCATTCGACCCTGCCGCACGAGCGTGCTTTTGCCGCACAGTCGATAGCGCCGGACCTCGGGCTCGAAGGTTGAGGGTTGGAGACCTGCTCCCTGCTGTTTCATTACAATATCTTTACTTTTACTCAAGTATGACATTTGTGTACTTTTTCCACCACTGCTGCATTTGGATCGATAGTCAGTATTCCAAAGCGGATGTGAAAACATAACTGATTTCAGCATAAAAGCCTGCAGTGTGAACAAGGCTTTAGCGTTCCCTTACATACAAAAATGGTTCATTCTATGGTTTATTAGTTTGAATTCTAAAACTATATCTGTAATGTCTATTCTATTATTTTCTACTTCCTGTCTTTAGGCTAGGTTGAAGATACCCAGGTTCGGAAAACGAAATAATCAGATTTATGCCGCGTTTAAATGGTACAAGGTAGAAGGTTGATGGCAAACTGGTGTGATTGTTTTCAATGAGAGCAAATCGTTCAACTTTAGCCGTCTGCGGTAACGTTGTTTTCTACTGGGTGTTGATTTGCACGGATTGTTTACTGAAATCACCATAGAAAATCGTACTGTTGTTTTTGCCGTGACCATATTTTTTGCTTTCTTGTCCCGCTATGCCGATATGTATAACGTTTTTTGCGTTCCTCGTCTAAACGCAGTATTACTGGACCAGAACCGTTAATAACTAGCATCGCTGGTCCCTTAGTTTAAAAATATTCCACATTTATGCAAAGAGTTATGGGATATTAGAATCCTCTTGTTTTAACCTTGGTTATCTTCAACCAAGTCTTTAAGTAGTGTCAGAGGAGGTATGGACGTTAGAACACCTAATTGGTTGTATTCAATAGATCACACTGTGGGAAGAACGTTTTGTAATGGAAAACGAAATCTAGCGTTTCTTATGGGACAAGTTCAGGTAATCCATCCCTGTTTCAGTCTATTTTTTTTGTTCCATTTGGTGCTTATGAATAGGACCCTGAATGCATCCACTCAAATCAGGGTGCAGACTCTGACAGCAATTTCAAATGCTGATGTCATGGTGAGAAACAAGGAATCCTTACAATCATGCACAATGTTACACAACTACATAGTAAGGTAGAGCCCTAATAATACAACATAACAAAGTTCAATTGTCTCACACAAGAACAATGAAATCAAAATATCATCAAAGACAGTAATAACATGGTAATAACACAGTAACAACATGGTAATTACAAATTAATAAACAGGTATGATTCTGAACCACAATGTCCCAGAGCTCTGGAGGAGGAGTCCCTTCTCGTTCGTCACCAGAGTTGAAAACTCCTGCTAGCATTAGCATAGCATAGCCACTCATCTCATTCCCTCGTCCCTCTACCCGACCCTAACCACCAACCCTCAACACTTCCTCAGCCCCAAACCTCACCATTCAAATACCCTCAACCCCTTCCTCACCCGTCAACTCATTCTTCTGTGTCTGCAGGTGTAGTGTGTGGCTGTTCAACTCACACACCCCAAATACCCTAACCCACATCACCTCCCTCCCTGGAGCCTCCCTCCACTCTCTCTGCAGCCGCACTGTCTCTCTCTTTCTCTCTCTCTTAGACCTTCTGTTGCATCTCTATCTGTTGTCCATGTCTGCTGTGACTCTGACCCTTCCCGTTCATCTCGTACATCGAGCTCTTCTGCTGTTTTTGTCGGTAACACCACGCACCGACGGCGGCTGCCAGGGCAACCGTGCACACAGCAATGACAATGGCCGCCACCGTGGGCCCCCTGCCGGAGGAGGGAGGAGGGGGAGGAGGGCAGTCCTCCTCACCTCCGGTACACCCTGCCTCTCCTGTCTTGCCTTCCTTCTCCCCTTCCTCCCCCTCCCTCTCCCCGCTGTGTCGAGTCAGGTTGTGCTCGGCTCCACGTTCCTCCTCGTCAATGACATCATCAGTCCACGCCGTGGGGGCGGGGCCGTGCTCCAGGAAGGGGTGCACATGATCCGTGGTTTCCCAGGAGTCTGTGGGAGAAGGCCTGGCTGCGTTTCTGGGAGTGACGCCGTCCAGTGACGATGTCAGAGAGGGCGTGGTGTAGTCGGCTGAATAGGAATCTGAGGATGTGGCCTCAGGGGAGAGGGGTGAGTCGGGTGAGGCTTTAGGGCTGAGTCCTCCCACCTGGTCCTGATCCTGCTCTACAGGGTCCGCCTCCTGCGTGGGGGACAGGGGGACCTGAGGGACGCCCGTGAATGGGACGGGACGACTCATCTCCACCTCATTGGGCCGGTCCGTCACCCCGACAACCACAAGACCCTCCTCTTCCTCCGATCGCACCTCAGGCTCCACCCCTTCCTCTGTGGAGCCGCCTCCCACTTTATCAGTGTCAGTCTCCTCCTGACTGACAGGGTAGCCGTCCAACCAGGTCTCGTCTGTGCTGGCTGTGGGTTCTCCTCCCGCCACCTCCTGGGTTACATTCTGAGGCTCGCCTGTTGTCATTCCAATGGGAGGGACTACATGGCCATCTTCATGGTCGTCGTGGTCATGGTCATCATGGCCATGATCATCTTGATCGTTATGGTCATGGTCTTGGTCTTCATGGTCATCAAGGTGATCATGGTCGTGGACATGGTCTTGGTCTTCATGGTCATCGTGGTGATCGCTAGGATCTGAGTGGTCATGATCATCATCGTCATGGTGATCCGTTACATCATCGTGGTCATGGTCTTCATGATCATCATGTTCACCCTGGCTGTGATATTGAATGCGGTCATCCTCCTCGTGTTCACCCATGTTGTAATGCTCGTCGTGTCTGTTATCATACGCACCCCCCTTCTCATGGTCATCCTCCCTGTGTTCTCCTTGGTCCTCACGGTGGGCCTCTTCACCATCATTGCTTTCATGGTTGTCATGTTCATGGCCATCATGGGTGTCAGGATCATCGTGGTCAAGGTGTTCAACGGCATGGTCTTCACCATCAAAAACTTGTTCAGAACTTTCATCGTGGTCAGGATCTGTTCGATCGTCGTGATCATATTCACGGTCAATATGTTCATGTTCAACATCATCTTCGTGGTCATCATGGTCATTGTGGTCAATTGGTTGTTGGAATTGACCCTCATGGCTGTCATGATCTTTTGTCTCCTCTGGTTGGCTGTTGTCTTCCTTGCTCTCCTCTGATTCGCTGCCGGAGGCCCTGACACGGTTGTCTCCCTCAGGGGGTGTGTCCTGTGTGACTGGCGAGTGAGTGGGTTCCACATGTCCCGCCTCCTGGAAGGCCTCTGAGGGGAACCAGAACAGGTGCTTCTGGGAAAGCAGGGAGACGGGCGCCTCAGTCGCCTCCGACATGCCCATCCCCTCCTCCTGCCCCTCCTCCTGCTTCTCTTCATCGACGGGATGGTTTGTCGAGTCTTCCAGCTCCTCCTCCTTTCTTCCAGTCACCAGTCCTTCCCCCACGTTCTCCTCCTGCTCCTCCTCCTCTCCCACAGACAGCTCCTCTCCTCCCTGCACTTCCTCCTCTCCCCCCGTCTCCACATCCTGCTCCTCTACTTCCGTCATGCTGAAGCTGGCCTCCTGCTGCTCCTGATCCCTGCGCCCCTCTTCTCCTGTGACCTCCACATTTACATATGCTGTCTCCTCTTGCACCTCCTCTTCTACCGGTTCCTCATGTGTGTCCTCCGCCTCAGTAGGGGTGTCGTAGGAGAGGTGGTGATCGTCATCAGTGAACTTATCTTCATAGTCAATGTGGGCCTCTGTCTTGTCTGTAGGTACAGAGTGAAAAAGAGAGAGAGGGTGGGGGGGGGGTGGAGGGGAGAAAACACAATCAGCCACAAGCACACACATACCCAGAATGCAGCGTGCACACACACAGTATAGAGACTCGTAGTCAACGTGGACTTGGCATTCTGTCTGCTAGTCCAGGCAAGCTAGCTGTCTTCCGGTTTTCTCCTCTCTCCCTTCCTTCCCTCCTCCCCTCTTCTCCTAATCTACATGCCTAGTGATGTCATCTATCACAGAGGTGTCATGACACCCGTTTATATCTCTCACTCACAACTGGGATGCTGTTTTGTAACAGGCATAAATCAAACCCTTGGCCTTGGGCATATCTAAAATGGCACCCTATTCCGTATGTAGTGCATTGACTTGAGTATTGCACTTCACATGAAAATATAATTATAGAAAAGTATGGAACTGAAGTGATGACTGTATCTTTTTCTTTTTTAGATTATTTATTGTCTTTTTAAAATGTGTATTATTAATAGTATTATTACATTTCAAATTACAATACAATAACAAAAAACATAGGACATCACTACATGTATATTTCTGTGAAGAAACATAAAATAACATTAAAGTAGTAAAATAATAAAAACACCACATATGAATTGAGTTTCAAAAGTTAAAGTACCTCAAATAAAATAAGGTCAGGGATTACAAATATACAAATCTATGATAGAGTTGTAAGAATACAGTGGGGTTTTTTGTTGCTGTTTATTTGATTAAATATTGGATTTCAAGTAAAAATATATTGCTTTTGGGGACAGATTTAAAATATTTGCTTTTGTGCATATAAGTTTTACCAGAGAGAATGAATTCAGTAGTTTGTTTTCATTTGATTAATACCATATTACATTTTCCATTGTAAATACATGGGTCTTATTAATAAATGAAAACATGTAGGTACTTAAGTAGATTGGCAACCTTTCAAGAAACCAGTTTGGGTTTTTGTTAATAAGGTGGTTTAGGCCCATTTTAAGTCTTTAGCATATGCTAAAGTTATCCATTTATAATCTGTAGTTAATAATGTAATAGGTCTCTAATTATCTGTGACAAGGGGATCTTTATCTGGTTTTGTATTAAGGAAATAACCCCTCGTTCCATGGTAGTAATCATCTCACCCTTAGCTAGGCATTCTTGGAACATGTTGAATGCTGATCCCTCTAAATGTTCCCAAAAGTGTAAATACAATTCCACAGAAAGAGCATCTGTTCCAGGTGCTTTGCCCTTCTTCATAGATTTAAGAGCATCTCTAATCTCCACTAAAGAAAAATCATCTTCCCGTATGGACTTGAACTCATCAGAAATCATTGGTACATGACCATGGACATGTTTCCTAAAATGTTCACATTCAATCCCATTAAAATTAGGTATATACAGATTTTCCATTGAAAGAATACACACAGCTAGAGATGATATTTGGGTCTTTACACAAGGTGTTGTCAATATTTCAGGCAGAAAGAGATTTTTCTTTTAGTTGTGTTTCATAAACCCCTGGCATGTAGAGATACAACATTTAGTGCATTGTATTCAAAACGTTGCATAACCTGACAGAAATAAAATAACAATAATAAAACAAATACAGTAGTGATATGAATAACTGGTTAACTAGTTGAACTAGTAAGCTAGGTAGCTAGTAAGGAAACCTGAGCTTAGAGAAAGAACTGGACTACCCTAAACCGAGGTAGTTGTGATCAATTTGATGAAACCGTATTCACATGTACAAACCTGGTGATATAAAACGGGATGATGGTAAAAATGACAACTGACTTATTACTCAAGAGCTAGCTACCTAAATTACTCTTAACATTTTCATTTGACTTAGAAAGAATAGGACGACATCAATTTCAATTCAATGTAGCTACAGTGCCTTGCGAAAGTATTCGGCCCCCTTGAACTTTGCGACCTTTTGCCACATTTCAGGCTTCAAACATAAAGATATAAAACTGTATTTTTGTGAAGAATCAACAACAAGTGGGACACAATCATGAACTGGAACGACATTTATTGGATATTTCAAACTTTTTTAACAAATCAAAGACGGATAAATTGGGCGTGCAAAATTATTCAGCCCCCTTAAGTTAATAGTTTGTAGCGCCACCTTTTGCTGCGATTACAGCTGTAAGTCGCTTGGGGTATGTCTCTATCAGTTTTGCACATCGAGAGACTGACATTTTTTCCCATTCCTCCTTGCAAAACAGCTCGAGCTCAGTGAGGTTGGATGGAGAGCATTTGTGAACAGCAGTTTTCAGTTCTTTCCACAGATTCTCGATTGGATTCAGGTCTGGACTTTGACTTGGCCATTCTAACACCTGGATATGTTTATTTTTGAACCATTCCATTGTAGATTTTGCTTTATGTTTTGGATCATTGTCTTGTTGGAAGACAAATCTCTGTCCCAGTCTCAGGTCTTTTGCAGACTCCATCAGGTTTTCTTCCAGAATGGTCCTGTATTTGGCTCCATCCATCATCCCATCAATTTTAACCATCTTCCCTGTCCCTGCTGAAGAAAAGCAGGCCCAAACCATGATGCTGCCACCACCATGTTTGACAGTGGGGATGGTGTGTTCAGGGTGATGAGCTGTGTTGCTTTTACGCCAAACATAACGTTTTGCATTGTTGCCAAAAAGTTCCATTTTGGTTTCATCTGACCAGAGCACCTTCTTCCACATGTTTGGTGTGTCTCCCAGGTGGCTTGTGGCAAACTTTAAAAGACACTTTTTATGGATATCTTTAAGAAATGGCTTTCTTCTTGCCACTCTTCCATAAAGGCCAGATTTGTGCAATATACAACTGATTGTTGTCCTATGGACAGAGTCTCCCACCTCAGTTGTAGATCTCTGCTGTTCATCCAGAGTGATCATGGGCCTCTTGGCTGCATCTCTGATCAGTCTTCTCCTTGTATGAGCTGAAAGTTTAGAGGGACGGCCAAGTCTTGGTAGATTTGCAGTGGTCTGATACTCCTTCCATTTCAATATTATCGCTTGCACAGTGCTCCTTGGGATGTTTAAAGCTTGGGAAATCTTTTTGGATCCAAATCCGGCTTTAAACTTCTTCACAACAGTATCTCGGACCTGCCTGGTGTGTTCCTTGTTCTTCATGATACTCTCTGCGCTTTTAACGGACCTCTGAGACTATCACAGTGCAGGTGCATTTATACGGAGACTTGATTACACACAGGTGGATTGTATTTATCATCATTAGTCATTTAGGTCAACATTGGATCATTCAGAGATCCTCACTGAACTTCTGGAGAGAGTTTGCTGCACTGAAAGTAAAGGGGCTGTATAATTTTGCACGCCCAATTTTTCAGTTTTTGATTTGTTAAAAAAGTTTGAAATATCCAATAAATGTCGTTCCACTTCATGATTGTGTCCCACTTGTTGTTGATTCTTCACAAAAAAATACAGTTTTATATCTTTATGTTTGAAGCCTGAAATGTGGCAAAAGGTCGCAAAGTTCAAGGGGGCCGAATACTTTCGCAAAGTCACTGTATATACCTGACCACAGTGTTGTCAAAACATTCAATACTCTCATGACATTCACTTGACGTCCTGGCATTCGATCTTCTTGGCTTCTTTCCATACAACATGTCTGTAGATTATCATTGTGAACCGCATGATGGTTGTCCGCGGAGATCCGTGATATCTTAGTTTTCCCAGGCGGTGCACCACGTCGTTGACTTCCGGGAGCTTGTCTTGAATCCTGGGTGCTACTTTCCCGAGGTTGTCAATGGTCTCCCCATCTTCTTCTCGCACCCAATGTAGTTTCAGGTTCCATCTCTGGCTGTGGTGCTGGACTTCCATGACATTCTGTCGCAGCTGGCGATTCACCTGTTGCAGTTTCTGTACTTTAGCTTCCATTGTTAGTCTTTTTTCACTGTGGGTTGACACCTGGTTGAGGAGCTGCTGCACAGTGGCTGAGAGAGACTCCATTGACATGGGGTTTGTCTCTGTTGTCTTTTCAATGATGGCCAGTTTTTCAAAGGTGGCCTTGAGAATGTCAGGGTTGCAGAACATTTTGTGACTGCCCTGTATTTGGTAGGAGGGCTCTTACTCCACGTAAGTGGCAGTGGTAAAAAGCATATTTTACAATGAGTTCTGGAAAGTCTTCACGTGGCCTACATGATTCTGTCTGCTGCTGACATCTGAGCTGATTAGCATCTGTTCAGTCATGCCTTGCATTCTCGGTTTCTTCTGCCCATATAGTTGTGTGATCACAGTGTTTTCCAATCACCTTATGTTACTTCATATACGTACGGGTCAGTTTACCAGAAATACTATTGTTCATAATCTTTCTTGTTTATCGGGATGTACATTCAAATACACCCGCTCAAAGAGACGCCATCTTGGACAGCAGCACAGTTCCCACTAAAGGGATGACTAATAACCAGGAAGGGAACAGAGTGAACTCATCACAGATTCCTGTGGTCAGAGGACACAGCTCTGACGTGAGATGTAAGGGAAACATGAAACCAGGTGACGCACACACACAGACACACACAGACACACACACATTTACCTCTTACACAGAGCTGTACCAGTCCGTACCACTCTCCACAGCTGTCACACAGCAGGCTGAAGGCTGAGTGGCCGCTGGGCAACACATGACCAGGTAGACAGGAGTACAGCAGCTCGTCCCCCATCTCAAACCCGGTGTGGCCCTGGAGATGCGTGTTGGGGAATGCAGGGGGGTCTCCACATGGAACACCTGAAAGGTAATACATAATTAGGTTAGGTTCGATTATATCACAATTATGTTATGACACAGTTAGCTTATATATACCATTATAAGTTATAACATACAGTGTTAGGACATGCTTTTCTCTCTGTCCTTTTCCTCAGTAGTGGAGACAAAGGCTGGTTGTCATGGATTGGTTGGCTTATAACTGGAGCCTGGTTGGTCCTCAAAGTTACTTATGTGGCATGTACAACATGGCGGATGTCTAATAAAGTGGACACAGATTTAAATGTTTCTTGCCTATTTACTCTTCTCTCTTTGCGGTGTTACAGCTCCTACAGTAACTCTCCTGTTCCTCAGTTAAAACCCAAACATCAGCCTTGGGTGTCGTCCAACAGGGGCCCAGTCCAAAAACAACTTCTAACCCCATCCTCTTCTATGTCCATTGGACTGGAGAGGTGAATATGTAATGGAGGTGAACCACGCTCGGTTGATGGGTAAGCTGAAGCTTTAGCTCAGTGGGCTAACACAATCTTGTGGCACACAGATTGAAAGAGAGCGATTGAGAGAGAGAGTGAGAGGGAACACAGAGAGAGAGAGAGAGAACACTGGTGTGGGAACACAGAGAGAGAGAGAGAGAGAGAGAGAGAGAGAGAGAGAGAGAGAGAGAGAGAGAGAGAGAGAGAGAGAGAGAGAGAGAGAGAGAGAGAGAGAGAGAGAGAGAGAGAGAGAGAGAGAGAGAGAGAGAGAGAGAGAACACTGGTGTGGGAACACACAGAGAGAGAGAGAGAGAGAACACTACCTCTTTCAGACCTCAGTGGATCTTAAAGCAGAGAACTGTGAAATGTGTGTCACAACAGTCGTCTAAATTGTTAAATGGTTTAAAATGCAACAGATGGACGAAGATTGCATTTTTTAAATCCATCACTATATTTACTGAATTATAACACAAAATATTGTACTGGCATGGGCAAATAATGAGTAATGAGTTCAGGCATTCTCTTGCATAACTCAACCAATGTTGACCCACACAATTTAAAATCAACAGGCTTAGCTCTAGATTACACTGTTTGTGAGATCAGACATAATATTACTATAATCCGGGTGTTCCTTTTCAGAAGTTGCTTTCATTTCAGTGTATATAGTTTGTAAACATTTCAACTGTATTAAATCACAACTTCTTTTAATTGCATAAAAAATCAAAAAATACCAAAATAAAGTGATATTTCTTCTCTTTCTTGTGATGTGAGTGTAGAGACGGTGCGTTAAATCCCCGACCAAGCTTTTCTGTTCTTATATAGATGCAACGGAATGACAATGTATTCCACTGAGCCTATTTTAGCCATTACCAGTGTGTTTGACAGGTCATTACAAACGTTTCTGCGATTGTAACGTTAAGGGGAAAAACAAATGGCACATGGAAGAGTGGGAAGGAATTGCCAGAGTAAAATGAAAGCAATCAATTCAGCAAGATATAAGAGACAAGTAGATTTTGCTCCCCTCAAACACAGGAAATGAATGGCTGAAAAAGACTGATACTCAGGGTGGGGCATGCACGTCGCTTGTGTGTGTGTGTATGTGTGCATGCACGTCGCTTGTGTGTGTGTGTATGTGTGCATGCACGTCGCTTGTGTGTGTGTGTATGTGTTCATGCGCGTCACTTGTGTGTGTGTGTATGTGTGCATGTGTGCGTGAGTGTGTGTGTGCATGTCTGTGTATGTGTCTGTGTGTACTGACCCTTGTCTTTGACACAGAAGACATCCAGGTGTGTGTTGTCCTCTGTAGTGTTCTCTATCTTCACATCCACTGCCTTCAGAGCACTGCCCAAGTTACTACACACTGTAGTCCTGGAGAATAACACAAACGTTACTACACACTGTAGTCCTGGAGAATAACACAAACATTACTACACACTGTAGTCCTGGAGAATAACACAAACATTACTACACACTGTAGTCCTGGAGATGGCCACCTCGCTTCGCGTTCCTAGGAAACTATGCAGTTTTTTGTTTTTTTACGTGTTATTTCTTACATTAGTACCCCAGGTCATCTTAGGTTTCATTACATACAGTCGAGAAGAACTACTGAATATAAGATCAGCGTCAACTCACCATCAGTATGACCAAGAATATGATTTTCGCGACGCGGATCCTGTGTTCTGCTGTTTTGCCAACCAGGACAACGGAATGGATCCCATGCGGCGACCCAAAAAAACGACTCCGAAAAAGAGGGAAACAAGGCGGTCTTCTGGTCAGACTCCAGAGACGGGCACATCGTGCACCACTCCCTAGCATTCTTCTCGCCAATGTCCAGTCTCTTGACAACAAGGTTGATGAAATCCGAGCAAGGGTAGCATTCCAGAGGGACATCAGAGACTGTAACGTTCTTTGCTTCACGGAAACATGGCTCACTGGAGAGACGCTATCGGAGGCGGTGCAGCCAGCGGGTTTCTCCACGCATCGCGCCGACAGAAACAAACATCTTTCTGGTAAGAAGAGGGGCGGGGGCGTATGCCTTATGGCTAACGAGACATGGTGTGATGAAAGAAACATACAGGAACTCAAATCCTTCTGTTCACCTGATTTAGAATTCCTCACAATCAAATGTCGACCACATTATCTACCAAGAGACTTCTCTTCGATTATAATCACAGCCGTATATATTCCCCCCCAAGCAGACACATCGATGGCTCTGAACTAACTTTATTTGACTCTTTGCAAACTGGAAACCATTTATCCGGAGGCTGCATTCATTGTAGCTGGGGATTTTAACAAGGCTAATCTGAAAACAAGACTCCCTAAATTTTATCAGCATATCGATTGCGCAACCAGGGGAGGAAAAACCTTGGATCATTGTTACTCTAACTTCCGCAACGTATATAAGGCCCTGCCCCGCCCTCCTTTCGGAAAAGCTGACCACGACTCCATTTTGTTGATCCCTGCCTACAGACAGAAACTAAAAAAAGAAGCTCCCACGCTGAGGTCTGTCCAACGCTGACTCCACACTCCAAGACTGCTTCCATCACGTGGACTGGGATATGTTTCGTATTGCGTCAGATAACAACATTGACGAATACGCTGATTCGGTGTGCGAGTTCATTAGAACGTGCGTTGAAGATGTCGTTCCCATAGCAACGATTAAAACATTCCCTAACCAGAAACCGTGGATTGATGGCAGCATTCACGTGAAACTGAAAGCGCGAACCACTGCTTTTAATCAGGGGAAGGTGACTGGTAACATGACCGAATACAAACAGTGCAGCTATTCCCTCCGCAAGGCTATCAAACAAGCTAAGCGTCAGTACAGAGACGAGTAGAATCTCAATTCAACGGCTCAGACACAAGAGGCATGTGGCAGGGTCTACAGTCAATCACGGACTACAAGAAGAAAACCAGCCCAGTCACGGACCAGGATGTCTTGCTCCCAGGCAGACTAAAAGACCAAATAACTTTTTTGCCCGCTTTGAGAACAATACAGTGCCACAGACACGGCCTCCAACGAAAACATGCGGACTCTCCTTCACTGCAGCCGAGGTGAGTAAGACATTTAAACGTGTTAACCCTCGCAAGGCTGGCATCCCCAGCCGCGCCCTCAGAGCATGCGCAGACCAGCTGGCCGGTGTGTTTACGGACATATTCAATCAATCCCTATACCAGTCTGCTGTTCCCACATGCTTCAAGAGGGCCACCATTGTTCCTGTTCCCAAGAAAGCTAAGGTAACTGAGCTAAACGACTACCGCCCCGTAGCACTCACTTCCGTCATCATGAAGTGCTTTGAGAGACTAGTCAAGGACCATATCACCTCCACCCTACCTGACACCCTAGACCCACTCCAATTTGCTTACTGCCCAAATAGGTCCACAGATGATGCAATCTCAACCACACTGCACACTGCCCTAACCCATCTGGACAAGAGGAATACCTATGTGAGAATGCTGTTCATCGACTACAGCTCGCCATTCAACACCATAGTACCCTCCAAGCTCGTCATCAAGCTCGAGACCCTGGGTCTCGACCCCGCCCTGTGCAACTGGGTACTGGACTTCCTGACGGGCCGCCCCCAGGTGGTGAGGGTAGGCAACAACATCTCCACCCCGCTGATCATCAACACTGGGGCCCCACAAGGGTGCGTTCTGAGCCCTCTCCTGTACTTCCTGTTCACCCACGACTGCGTGGCCACGCACGCCTCCAACTCAATCATCAAGTTTGCGGACGACACAACAGTGGTAGGCTTGATTACCAACAACGATGAGACGGCCTACAGGGAGGAGGTGAGGGCCCTCGGAGTGTGGTGTCAGGAAAATAACCTCACACTCAACGTCAACAAAACTAAGGAGATGATTGTGGACTTCAGGAAACAGCAGAGGGAACACCCCCCCTATCCACATCGATGGAACAGTAGTGGAGAGGGTAGCAAGTTTTAAGTTCCTCGGCATACACATCACAGACAAACAGAATTGGTCCACTCACACAGACAGCATCGTGAAGAAGGAGCAGCAGCGCCTCTTCAACCTCAGGGGGCTGAAGAAATTCGGCTTGTCACCAAAAGCACTCACAAACTTCTACAGATGCACAATCGAGAGCATCCTGGCGGGCTGTATCACCGCCTGGTACGGCACCTGCTCCGCCCACAACTGTAAGGCTCTCCAGAGGGTAGTGAGGTCTGCACAATGCATCACCGGGGGCAAACTACCTGCCCTCCAGGACACCTACACCACCCGATGTTACAGGAAGGCCATAAAGATCATCAAGGACAACAACCACCCGAGCCACGGCCTGTTCACCCCGCTATCATCCAGAAGGCGAGGTCAGTACAGGTGCATCAAAGCTGGGACCGAGAGACTGAAAAACAGCTTCTATCTCAAGGCCATCAGACTGTTAAACAGCCACCACTAACATTGAGTGGCTGCTGCCAACACACTGACACTGACACTGACACTGACTCAACTCCAGCCACTTTAATAATGGGAATTGATGGGAAATTATGTAAAATATATCACTAGCCACTTTAAACAATGCTACCTAATATGCATACGTATATACTGTACTCTATATCATCTACTTCATCCTTATGTAATACATGTATCACTAGCCACTTTAACTATGCCACTTTGTTTACATACTCATCTCATATGTATATACTGTACTCGATACCATCTACTGTATCTTGCCTATGCTGCTCTGTACCATCACTCATTCATATATCTTTATGTACATATTCTTTATCCCCAATAACACAAACATTACTACACACTGTAGTCCTGGAGAATAACACAAACATTACCACACACTGTAGTCCTGGAGAATAACACAAACGTTACTACACACTGTAGTCCTGGAGAATAACACAAACGCTACTACACACTGTAGTCCTGGAGAATAACACAAACGCTACTACACACTGTAGTCCTGGAGAATAACACAAACATTACCACACACTGTAGTCCTGGAGAATAACACAAACATTACTACACACTGTAGTCCTGGAGAATAACACAAACATTACCACACACTGTAGTCCTGGAGAATAAGACAAACGCTACTACACACTGTAGTCCTGGAGAATAACACAAACATTACTACACACAGTGTGGGGGGGGTTAGACTGCACCACACACGCACACACAACACACACACACACACACACATACATACACACACACGCACACACATACACACAGTTTAATGTATGAGCACATGTGTACATGAGTATCACGCCGTTGATATATTCCAGTGTAAATCCTCAGCGTTTCTGCAGAACAACGTCACACTGAATGGAGCTGCTCTGTCAATTCAATTCAATTCAATTCAAGGGCTTTATTGGCATGGGAAACATGTGTTAACATTGCCAAAGCAAGTGAGGTAGACAACATACAAAGTGAATATATAAATTGAAAAACAACAAAAATGAACAGTAAACATTACACATACAGAAGTTTCAAAACAGTAAAGACATTACAAATGTCATATTATATATATATATACAGTGTTTTAACAATGTACAAATGGTTAAAGGACACAAGATAAAATAAATAAGCATAAATATGGGTTGTACAGTGCCTTGCAAAAGTATTCGGACCCCTTGAACTTTGTGACCTTTTGCCACATTTCAGGCTTCAAACATAAAGATATAAAACTGTATTTTTTTTGTGAAGAATCAACAACAAGTGGGACACAATCATGAAGTGGAACGACATTTATTGGATATTTCAAACTTTTTTAACAAATCAAATACTGAAAAATTGGGTGTGCAAAATTATTCAGCCCCCTTAAGTTAATACTTTGTAGTGCCACCTTTTGCTGCGATTACAGCTGTAAGTCGCTTGGGGGATGTCTCTATCAGTTTCACATTGAGAGACTGAAATGTTTTCCCATTCCTCCTTGCAAAACAGCTCGAGCTCAGTGAGGTTGGATGGAGAGCATTTGTGAACAGCAGTTTTCAGTTCTTTCCACAGATTCTCGATTGGATTCAGGTCTGGACTTTGACTTGGCCATTCTAACACGTTTATGTTTATTTTTGAACCATTCCATTGTAGATTTTGCTTTATGTTTTGGATCATTGTCTTGTTGGAAGACAAATCTCCATCCCAGTCTCAGGTCTTTTGCAGACTCCATCAGGTTTTCTTCCAGAATGGTCCTGTATTTGGCTCCATCCATCTTCCCATCAATTTTAACCATCTTCCCTGTCCCTGCTGAAGAAAAGCAGGCCCAAACCATGATGCTGCCACCACCATGTTTGACAGTGTTCAGGGTGATGAGCTGTGTTGCTTTTACGCCAAGCATAACGTTTTGCATTATTGCCAAAAAGTTCAATTTTGGTTTCATCTGACCAAAGCACCTTCTTCCACATGTTTGGTGTGTCACCCAGGTGGCTTGTGGCAAACTCTAAACGACACTTTTTATGGATATCTTTAAGAAATGGCTTTCTTCTTGCCACTCTTCCATAAAGGCCAGATTTGGGCAATATACAACTGATTGTTGTCCTATGGACAGAGTCTCCCACCTCAGTTGTAGATCTCTGCTGTTCATCCAGAGTGATCATGGGCCTCTTGGCTGCATCTCTGATCAGTCTTCTCCTTGTATGAGCTGAAAGTTTAGAGGGACGGCCAAGTCTTGGTAGATTTGCAGTGGTCTGATACTCCTTCCATTTCAATATTATCGCTTGCACAGTGCTCCTTGGGATGTTTAAAGCTTGGGAAATCTTTTTGTATCCAAATCCGGCTTTAAACTTCTGCACAACAGTATCTCGGACCTGCCTGGTGTGTTCCTTGTTCTTCATGATGCTCTCTGCGATTTTAACGGACCTCTGAGACTATCACAGTGCAGGTGCATTTATACGAAGACTTGATTACACACAGGTGGATTATATTTATCATCATTAGTCATTTAGGTCAACATTGGATCATTCAGAGATCCTCACTGAACTTCTGGAGAGAGTTTGCTGCACTGAAAGTAAAGGGGCTGAATAATTTTGCACGCCCAATATTTCAGTTTTTGATTTGTTAAAAAAGTTTGAAATATCCAATAAATGTCGTTCCACTTCATGATTGTGTCCCACTTGTTGTTGATTCTTCACAAAAAAATATCTTTATGTTTGAAGCCTGAAATGTGGCAAAAGGTCGCAAAGTTCAAGGGGGCCGAATACTTTCGCAAGGCACTGTATTGACAATGGTGTTTGTTTTTCACTGGTTGCCCTTTTCTCGTGGCAACAGGTCACAAATCTTGCTGCTGTGATGGCACACTGTGGAATTTCACCCAGTAGATATGGGAGTTTTTCAAAATTGGATTTGTTTTCGAATTCTTTGTGGATCTGTGTAATCTGAGGGAAATATGTCTCTCTAATATGGTCATACATTGGGCAGGAGGTTAGGAAGTGCAGCTCAGTTTCCACCTCATTTTGTGGGCAGTGAGCACATAGCCTGTCTTCTCTTGAGAGCCATGTCTGCCTACAGCGGCCTTTCTCAATAGCAAGGCTATGCTCACTGAGTCTGTACATAGTCAAAGCTTTCCTTAATTTTGGGTAAGTCACAGTGGTCAGGTATTCTGCCGCTGTGTACTCTCTGTCTAGGGCCAAATAGCATTCAAGTTTGCTCTGTTTTTTTGTTAATTCTTTCCAATGTGTTAAGTAATTATCTTTTTGTTTTCTCATGATTTGGTTGGGTCTAATTGTGCTGTTGTCCTGGGGCTCTGTAGGGTGTGTTTGTGTTTGTGAACAGAGCCCCAGGACCAGCTTGCTTAGGGGACTCTTCTCCAGGTTCATCTCTCTGTAGGTGATGGCTTTGTTATGGAAGGTTTGTGAATCGCTTCCTTTTAGGTGGTTGTAGAATTTAAGTTACATACTACAGTTCAGATATCACATGCGGCAGGTAACCTAGTGGTTAGAGCGTTGGACTAGGAACACAAAGGTCGCTTTATTGAATCCCCGAGCTGACAAGGTAAAAATCTGTCATATTGCCCGCGAACAAGGCAGTTAACCCACTGTTCCTTGGTCGTCATTGTAAATACGAATTTGTTCTTCACTGACTTGCCTAGTTAAATAAAGGAAAAATGAAATAAAAAGATATCGCACACAGCACGCTGCCCTCTCTTAGTCTCCAGTTTAGTCAAATATTATCCAGAAACATACAGTACCAGTCAAAAGTTTGGACACACCTACTCATCTTTATTTTTTTACTATTTTCTACATTGTAGAATAATAGTGAAAACATAACTATGAAATAACACTTATGGAATCATGTAGTAACCAAAAAAGTGTTAAACAAATTAAAATATATTTTATATTTGAGATTCTTCAAAGTATCCACCCTTTGCCTTGTTGACAGCTTTGCACACTCTTGGCATTCTCTCAACCAGCTTCATGAGGAATGCTTTTCCAACAGTATTGAAGGAGCTCCCACATATTTTGACCACTTGTTGGTTGGTTTTCCTTAACTCTGTGGTCCAACTCATCCCAAACCATCTCAATTGGGTTGAGGTCAGGTGATTATGGAGGCCAGGTCATCTGATGCAGCACTTCATCATTCTCCTTCTTGGTCCTTAACCTACTCTCTTAACCTACTCACTCTCCTACTCTCCTACAGGTCCTTAACCTACTCTCTTAACCTACTCACTCTCCTACTCTCCTCCAGGTCCTTAACCTACTCTCTTAACCTACTCACTCTCCTACTCTCCTCCAGGTCCTTAACCTACTCTCTTAACCTACTCACTCTCCTACTCTCCTCCAGGTCCTTAACCTACTCTCTTAACCTACTCACTCTCCTACTCTCCTCCAGGCCCTTAACCTGCCTGCCTGATCACTCTGCCTGACCCTGAGCCTGAGCCTGCCTGACCACTCTGCCTGCTCCTGACCCTGCCTGACCACTGCCTGCCCCTGACCCTGAGCCTGCCTGACCACTCTGCCTGCCTCTGACCCTGAGCCTGCCTGACCACTCTGCCTGACCCTGACCCTGAGCCTGCCTGCCCCTGACCCTGAGCCTGCCTGACCACTCTGCCTGCCTCTGACCCTGAGCCTGCCTGACCACTCTGCCTGCCCTGACCCTGAGCCTGCCTGACCACTCTGCCTGCCTCTGACCCTGAGCCTGCCTGACCACTCTGCCTGCCCCTGACCCTGCCTGATCACTCTGCCTGCCCCTGACCCTGAGCCTGCCTGACCACTCTGCCTGCCTCTGACCCTGAACCTGCCTGACCACTCTGCCTGCCCCTGACCCTGAGCCTGCCTGACCACTCTGCCTGCCCCTGACCCTGAGCCTGCCTGACCACTCTGCCTGCCCCTGACCCTGAGCCTGCCTGACCACTCTGCCTGCCCCTGACCCTGAGCCTGCCTGACCACTCTGCCTGCCCCTGACCCTGAGCCTGCCTGACCACTCTGCCTGCCCCTGACCCTGAGCCTGCCTGACCACTCTGCCTGCCCCTGACCCTGAGCCTGCCTGACCACTCTGCCTGCCCCTGACCCTGAGCCTGCCTGACCACTCTGCCTGCCTCTGACCCTGAACCTGCCTGCCGACCTGTACCTTTGCCCCACCTCTGGTTTACTGACCCCTGCCTGCCTTGACCTGGTTTACTGACCCCTGCCTGCCTTGACCTGTCTATCCCCTGTTGGATTATTAAACCATTGTTCATTTGACGTTGTCTGCATCTGGTTCTTACCTTCATACCTGATACACACCTGCAGAGATCATCCGTTCACCTACTCTGCGTCTCACAAGGACACCGCGGTTGGAACCAAAAACATGGGACTCATTAGACCAAAGGCCAGATTTCCACCAGTCTAATTTCCATTGCTTGTGTTTCTTATTATTATTGGTGTCCTTTAGTGGTTTCTTTGCAGCAATTTGACCATGAAGGCCTGATTCATAGTCTCCTCTGAACAGTTGATGTTGAGATGTGTCTGTTACTTTTACATTTATTTGGGCTGCGATCGGAGGTGCAGTTAACTCTAATGAACTTATCCTCTGCAGCAGAGGTAACTCTGGGTCTTCCTTTCCTGTGGCGGTCCTCATGAGAGACAGTTTACCATAGTGCTTGATGGTTTTTTCAACTGCAATTGAAGAAACTTTCAAAGTTCTTGACATTTTCTGGATAGACTGACCTTTGTGTCTTAAAGTAATGATGGACTGTCATTTCTCTTTGCTTATTTGAGCTGTTCTTGCCATAATATGGACTTGGTACTTTGACAAATAGGGCTATCTTCTGTATACCACCCCTGCATTGTCACAACACAACTGATTGTCTCAAACGTATTAAGAAGGAAAGAAATTCCACACATTAACTTTGAACTGTTAATTGAAATGCATTCCAGGTGACTACCTCATGAGCTGGTTGAGAAAATGCCAAGAGTGTGCCTAGCTGTCATCTAGGCACAGGGTGGGTACTTTGAAGACGCCCAAATACAAATATATTTAGATTTGTTTAAAACTTTTTTGGTTACTACATGTTTCTATGTATGTTATTTCATTTTATTTAACCTTTATTTACTAGGCAAGTCAGTTAAGAACAAATTCTTATTTACAATGACGGCTTACCCCGGCCAAACCCTAACCCGGACAACGCTTGGCCAATTAACGTGCCGCCCTACGCGACTCCCAATCACAGCCGGTTGTGATACAGCATGGAATCGAACCAGGGTCTGTAGTGACTCTGATATGCAGTGCCTTAGACCGCTGCGCCGCTCGGGAACCACCCGAATGAGTAGGTGTGTCCAAACATTTGACTGGCACTGTACATTATCAGCCAAACCTCCTATATATCCTGCTGTATCAGCAGCTGTGAAAGAGGTATGGGACACTACATCTAGAGTGAAAACAGGTTTTTAGACATTTTAGCAAATGTACTAAAAATTCAAAATACCTTATTTACATAAGTGTTCAGACCATTTGCTATGAGACTCGAAATTGAGCTCAGGTGCATCCTGTTTCCATTGATCATCCTTCAGATGTTTCTACAACTTGTGGTTGATGATTTGGAAAGGCACACACCTGTCTATATAAGGTTCCACAGTTGACAGTGCATGTCAGAGCAAAAACCAAGCCATGAGGTCAAAGGAATTGTCCGTAGAGCTCCGGGACAGGATTGTGTCAGGGAAAAGATCTGGAGAAGGGTACCAAAAACACAGTGGCCTCCATAATTCTTAAATGGAAGACGCTTGGAACCACCAACACTCTTCCTAGAGCTGGCTGCCCGGCCAAACTGAGCAATCGTGGCAGAAGGGCCTTGGTCAGGGAGGTGACAGAGTTCCAGAGTTCCTCTGTGGAGATGAGAGAACCTTCCAGAAGGACAACCATCTCTGCAGCACTCCACCAATCAGGCCTTTATGGTAAAGTGGCCAGACGGAAGCCACTCTTCAGTAAAAGGCACGACAGCCCACTTGGAGTTTGCCAAAAGGCACCTAAAGGACTCTTAGACCATGAGAAACAAGATTCTCTGGTCTGATGAAACCAAGATTGAACTATTTGCCTGAATGCCAAGTGTCATGTCTGGAGGAATCCTGGCACCATCCCTACGGTGAAGCATGGTGGTGGCAGAATCATGTGGGGATGTTTTTCAGTTGCAATGGACTGGGAGACTAGTCAGGATCGAGGGAAAGATGAATGGAGCAAAGTACAGAGAGATCCTTGATGAAAACCTGCTCCAGAGCGCTCAGGACCTCAGACTGGGGCGAAGGTTCACCTTCCAACAGGACAACAACCTTAAGCACACAGCCAAGACAACGCAGGAGTGGCTTCAGGACAAGTCTCTGAATATCCTGTGGCCCAGCCAGAACCCAATCGAACATCTCTGGAGAGACCTGAAAATAGCTGTGCAGCAATACTCCCTATCCAACCTGACAGAGCATGAGAGGATTTGCAGAGAAGAATGGGAGAAAGTCCCCAAATACAGGTGTGCCAAGCTTGTAGTGTCATACCCAAGAAGACTAGAGGCTGTAATCACTACCAAAGGTGCTTCATGAAAGTACTGAGTAAAAGGTCTGAATACTTATGTAAATGTGGCTGTAACATAACAAAGCGTGGAAAAAGTCAAGGGGCCTGAATACTTTCCGAATGCACAGTATATCCTGCTATATCAGCAGCCCTGATAGAGGTATGGGACACTACATCTACAGATGTCTGATCTTTATTTGACACATTCAGTTGTAGGAGTAAAATAATCCTGGAGCAGGAGGATTTGAATATCTGAAGAAATATTTAGAATCACCGCCAGGGGGCATTGTGCAGGCTACAGTTCGAATGTCAGCTCAATGACATCATCTTTGGATAGGCTCAAATGCATAAACATCTTGACAGCTTTATGAAATGAAATATTAAAGCCACACAATACATGCATCAAGGCATCAAACTGAAAGTAGTGCAGCTGGCACACAACTGCTTAGCAATGGAAATGTCACCTATGTGACAAGGGCCAACCACACTAAAGGTCACAACTATACTGACAGACCCTAACTATAAAACGTGGGCGAGCATCCACACGGGAGGAAAATGTATCATTCTACAGTAGGCCTACATCTGTCAATCAACTGATGGCTGAACTCAGCCAGGGAAACACAAACAGTCGCCTTAAACACTTTCCATTATCTGACAATGGATAGGCTAACGGGTAGCCTACAGAATTCATTGGAATATAATAAAATAACAAGGAGCCTATTGCAACCATCGATGGCACTAGATTATCGCATCAATATGCGCTAAATTCACCCACACAGCTCATCTCAATTGCAACCATTGTTGGTCAACTCATTACCTCATTATCGCTCCGGTGTTACCCTTAGTCCTGCTTGCAACCAAAATCCTTCAAGTTTCGTTCGCCCTCTGGTTGGTATTGTCATCGGAACAACTTAGTCCTTTTTGAACAGACTGAGGGCGATTTATCTTTTTAACAAGCATAAAATAAATACGTTTACCATGGCAACTCTACTGTGGCACTTTGTATGAATGGAAACTAATGTTGGTGTAGCCTACTGTTGTTATTTTATTTGTTTCCTATTTATCTCATCCATTAAATACAACTGTCTTTAAAATAAAAGTGTCTGGATATAAAACACTTGTTGTTGATGTGTACGGCTGCATTTCAGATACATGTTTGTACATTTGAATGTTGCAGTAATATGACCTACAGACCAAAAGTAGCAGTAGGACATTTATTAATATTCTGTCTGGTGCTTTTAGCAGCGAGAGCTGGCACTCGTCTGGGTGACTTGACTGCCCCTTCATGGAGAGAAGGAGAACTGCGGGTTTTCAATCTCATTTTAATTTCCCGAAGTGCAGGAAACATTTCCGCAAAAAAAATAATGATTAAATAAAGATCTGACATCTGTAGACATATAGTCCTACCCTGCTGATGATACACAACAATCCAACAATCCAGTGCTGTAATTCTATGTGTGTGTGTGTGTGTGTGTGTGTGTGTGTGTGTGTGTGTGTGTGTGTGTGTGTGTCTGACTCATACTGTACTACCATCTTACTTTGGTCTCTCTATCAGCTTATAAGGACAAATGACCCAAAAGAGAAACACCCAGTCAGACAGACAGAAAACACTGAGAGACTGTTTTCAGACTAAACCCAACAGGGTCTGCGAAAAGACAAGACGCAAGGCTGTGCGTGTTTTGTGAATCTGTGGGAGTCTGTGTCCCCTGTTGCTGTGTCTACAGTCCTTCACCAGCCACCTTCACCTTAAATTACATAACATTACTGGAAAGAGCTGCAGGATTGTGTGTGTGCTTCACTGTTAATGTGTGTGTGCAGTCTAAATTTGTCTCTGTGTTTTGTTTGGTCACCGTGGCAGCCAGATGTGTGAGTGACAGGTGGGAAGGAGGTGCAAAGGTAAGTGTGTGTGTTTGTGTGTGTGTGTGTGTGTTGTTACCCTTAGGTGTAGTCAGTAGATTATGTAACTATAGCAGAGGGTCTTAATGCCACAGGAACACAATTCGTAGAACGGACAACACTCTGAAATTAAGAGTTGACTAGGGGCTTATCGAATAACGTGTGTGTGTGTGTGTGTGTGTGTGTGTGTGTGTGTGTGTGTGTGTGTGTGTGTGTGTGTGTGTGTGTGTGTGTGTGTGTGTGTGTGTGTGTGTGTGTGTGTGTGTGTGTGTGTGTGTGTGTGTGTGTGTGTGTAAGGAATGAGGTAAAGGAAGGTGAGGTCTACCTCCTGATTCTGACACCTTCCTGTTGATGATGACTCACGACACACACAACGTGTGTCACTCTGTTGTGAAAAACCTTCTGAACTGAGTAAACTGAGGTAAACAGGGGGTTTAAGTTCTAAAAGCTAACGTACTGTACATGTCGTTTAAGTGATTTAAACAGTTTACAATAAAAAGGTTTTTATTTAATTTTTAATTTGATTTAATTTCTTTGAATTTTACCCCCTTTTTTTCTCCCCAATTTCGTGGTATCCAATTGTTAGTAGCTACTATCTTGTCTCATCGCAACAAGTCATGCGTCCTCCGATACAGAACCGAACCAAGCCGCACTGCTTCTTAACACAGCGCGCATCCAACCCGGAAGCCAGCCGCACCAATGTGTCGGAGGAAACACCGTGCATCTGGCAACCTTGGTTAGCGTGCACTGCGCCCGGCCCGCCACAGGAGTCGCTGGTGCGCGATGAGACAAGGATATCCCTACCAGCCAATCCCTCCTTAACCCGGAAGACATACAGTGGATACATCTAGTCCATACATACAGTGGATACATCTAGTCCATACATACAGTGGATACATCTAGTCCATACATACAGCCCATACATCTAGTCCAGACATACAGTGGATACATCTAGTCCATACATACAGTGGATACATCTAGTCCAGACATACAGTGGATACATCTAGTCCATACATACAGTGGATACATCTAGTCCATACATACAGTGGATACATCTAGTCCATACATACAGCCCATACATCTAGTCCAGACATACAGTGGATACATCTAGTCCATACATACAGTGGATACATCTAGTCCATACATACAGTGGATACATCTAGTCCAGACATACAGCCCATACATCTAGTCCAGACATACAGTGGATACATCTAGTCCATACATACAGTGGATACATCTAGTCCATACATACAGTGGATACATCTAGTCCATACATACAGTGGATACATCTAGTCCAGACATACAGTCCATACATCTAGTCCATACATACAGTGGATACATCTAGTCCATACATACAGTGGATACATCTAGTCCAGACATACAGTGGATACATCTAGTCCAGACATACAGTGGATACATCTAGTCCATACATACAGTGGATACATCTAGTCCATACATACAGCCCATACATCTAGTCCAGACATACAGTGGATACATCTAGTCCATACATACAGCCCATACATCTAGTCCAGACATACAGTGGATACATCTAGTCCATACATACAGTGGATACATCTAGTCCAGACATACAGTGGATACATCTAGTCCAGACATACAGTGGATACATCTAGTCCAGACATACAGTGGATACATCTAGTCCATACATACAGCCCATACATCTAGTCCATACATACAGTGGATACATCTAGTCCATACATACAGTGGATACATCTAGTCCATACATACAGTGGATACATCTAGTCCATACATACAGTGGATACATCTAGTCCAGACATACAGTCCATACATCTAGTCCATACATACAGTGGATGCATCTAGTCCATACATACAGTGGATACATCTAGTCCAGACATACAGCCCATACATCTAGTCCAGACATACAGTGGATACATCTAGTCCATACATACAGTGGATACATCTAGTCCATACATACAGTGGATACATCTAGTCCATACATACAGTGGATACATCTAGTCCAGACATACAGTCCATACATCTAGTCCATACATACAGTGGATACATCTAGTCCATACATACAGTGGATACATCTAGTCCATACATACAGTGGATACATCTAGTCCAGACATACAGTCCATACATCTAGTCCATACATACAGTGGATACATCTAGTCCATACATACAGTGGATACATCTAGTCCATACATACAGTGGATACATCTAGTCCATACATACAGTGGATACATCTAGTCCATACATACAGTGGATACATCTAGTCCATACATACAGTGGATACATCTAGTCCAGACATACAGTCCATACATCTAGTCCATACATACAGTGGATACATCTAGTCCATACATACAGTGGATACATCTAGTCCATACATACAGTGGATACATCTAGTCCATACATACAGTGGATACATCTAGTCCAGACATACAGTCCATACATCTAGTCCATACATACAGTGGATACATCTAGTCCATACATACAGTGGATACATCTAGTCCATACATACAGTCCATACATCTAATCCATAAATCTAGTCCATACATACAGTGGATACATCTAGTCCAGACATACAGTGGATACATCTAGTCCAGACATACAGTCCATACATCTAGTCCATACATACAGTGGATACATCTAGTCCAGACATACAGTGGATACATCTAGTCCATACATACAGCCCATACATCTAGTCCATACATACAGTGGATACATCTAGTCCATACATACAGTGGATACATCTAGTCCATACATACAGTGGATACATCTAGTCCATACATACAGTGGATACATCTAGTCCAGACATACAGTCCATACATCTAGTCCATACATACAGTGGATGCATCTAGTCCATACATACAGTGGATACATCTAGTCCAGACATACAGCCCATACATCTAGTCCAGACATACAGTGGATACATCTGGTAGTCCATACATACAGTGGATACATCTAGTCCATACATACAGTGGATACATCTAGTCCATACATACAGTGGATACATCTAGTCCAGACATACAGTCCATACATCTAGTCCATACATACAGTGGATACATCTAGTCCATACATACAGTGGATACATCTAGTCCATACATACAGTGGATACATCTAGTCCAGACATACAGTCCATACATCTAGTCCATACATACAGTGGATACATCTAGTCCATACATACAGTGGATACATCTAGTCCATACATACAGTGGATACATCTAGTCCATACATACAGTGGATACATCTAGTCCAGACATACAGTCCATACATCTAGTCCATACATACAGTGGATACATCTAGTCCATACATACAGTGGATACATCTAGTCCATACATACAGTCCATACATCTAATCCATAAATCTAGTCCATACATACAGTGGATACATCTAGTCCATACATACAGTGGATACATCTAGTCCATACATACAGTGGATACATCTAGTCCATACATACAGTCCATACATCTAATCCATAAATCTAGTCCATACATACAGTGGATACATCTAGTCCATACATACAGTCCATACATCTAGTCCATACATACAGCCCATACATCTAGTCCATACATACAGTGGATACATCTAGTCCATACATACAGCCCATACATCTAGTCCATACATACAGTGGATACATCTAGTCCATACATACAGTGGATACATCTAGTCCATACATACAGCCCATACATCTAGTCCATACATACAGTGGATACATCTAGTCCATACATACAGTCCATACATCTAGTCCAGACATACAGTGGATACATCTAGTCCAGACATACAGTGGATACATCTAGTCCATACATACAGTCCATACATCTAGTCCATACATACAGTGGATACATCTAGTCCATACATACAGTGGATACATCTAGTCCATACATACAGTCCATACATCTAATCCATAAATCTAGTCCATACATCTAGTGCATACATCTAGTCCGTACATACAGTCCGTACATCTAGTCCGTACATCTAGTCCGTACATCAAGTCCATACATCTAGTCCATACATACAGTCCATACATCTGGTCCATATATACGGTCCATACACCTAGTCCATACATCTAGTCCATACATACAGTCCATAGATACAGTCCATACATCTAGTCCATACATACAGTCCATAGATACAGTCCATACAATCCATAATCTAGTCCATACATCTAGTCCATACATACAGTCCATAGATACAGTCCATACAATCCATAATCTAGTCCATACATACAGTCCATACATCTAGTCCATACATGCAGTCCATACATCTAGTCCATACATACAATCCATAGATACAGTCCATAAATACAGTCCATACATCGAGTCCATACATGCAGTCCATACATACAGTCCATACACCTAGTCTATACATCTTGTCCATATGTAACGGATGTGAAACGGCTAGCTTAGTCAGCGGTGTGCGCTAAATAGCGTTTCAATCGGTTACGTCACTTGCTCTGAGACCTTGAAGTAGTAGTTCCCCTTGCTCTGCAAGGGCCGCGGCTTTTGTGGAGCGATGGGTAACGATGCTTCGAGGGTGACTGTTGTCGTTGTGTGCAGAATGTCCCTGGTTCGCGCCCGGGTATGGGCGAGGGGACGGTTTAAAAGTATACTGTTACACATACATCTAGTCCATACACCTAGTTCATACATACAGTCCATACATCTAGTCCATACATAGTCCATACATGTTGTCCATACATACAGTCCATACATCTAGTCCATATATACAATCCATAATCTAATCCATACATACGGTCCATACATCTAGTCCATACATACAGTCCATACATCTAGTCCATACGTACAGTCGATACACCTACTCCATACATCTAGTCCATACACCTAGTCCATACATACAGTCTATACATCTAGTCCATACGTAGAGTCCATACACCTAGTCCATAAATTCAGTCCATACATCTAGTCCATACATACAATCCATAATCTAGTCCATACACCTAGTCCATACATCTAGTCCATACATACAGCCCATACACCTAGTCCATACACCTAGTCCATAAATTCAGTCCATACATCTAGTCCATACATACAGTCCATACATACAGTCTATACATCTAGTCCATACGTAGAGTCCATACATCTAGACCATACATCTAGTCCATACATACAGTCCATACATCTAGTCCATACATACAGTCCATACATCTAGTCCATACATACAGTCCATACATCTAGTCCATGCATACAGTCCATACATACAGTCTATACATCTAGTCCATACGTAGAGTCCATACATCTAGACCATACATACATCTAGTCCATACGTACAGTCCATACACCTATTCCATTCATACAGTCCATACATACAGTCCATACATACAATCCATAATCTAGTCCATACAGTCCATAAATTTAGTCCATACATCTAGTCCATAGATACGGTCCATACGTACGGTCCATACATCTAGTCCATACATCTAGTACATACAGTCTATACATCTAGTCCATACATCTAGTCCATGCATCTAGTCCATACATCTGTTCCATACAACTAGTACATACAGTCTATAGCTCAGTTGGTAGAGCATGGCGCTTGTAACGCCAGGGTAGTGGGTTCGATCCCCGGGACCACCCATACGTAGAATGTATGCACACATGACTGTAAGTCGCTTTGGATAAAAGCGTCTGCTAAATGGCATATATTATTATTATTATAGTCCATACATCTGGTCCATACATCTAGTTCATACATCTAGTCCATACACCTTGTCCATACATCTAGTCCATACATACAGTCCATACATCTAGTCCATACATCTAGTCCATATATACAGTCCATACATCTAGTCCATACATACAATCTATACATCTAGTCCATACGTACGGTCCATACATCTAGTCCATACATACAGTCCATACATCTAGTCCGTACATACAGTTCATACATCTAGTCCATACATCTAGTCCATACATCTAGTCTATACATCTAGTCTATACATCTAGTCCATACATACAGTCTATAAATTTAGTCCATACGTACAGTCCATACATCTAATCTATACATCTAGTCCATACACCTAGTCCATGCATACAGTCCATACATCTCGTCCATACATACAGTCCATACATCTGAGTGGTAGGCTCCATTACATGATAGCCTGTATTGTACACTAGAACTGGTTGGATATATGACATCACACAATATCTGTCTGGCACTCACACACAAACACACACTTGAATCAGTCTCTCAAGACAGGGTGTTTCCCTTTCTGATATAAAGAAAATGCATCAAATTGTTTCCTACCTGCCTAGCTCTGTTGATAACACCTTAGTCCATAGTCTATATCCAAGTATTTAGTCTGGTGTAAAGCTCCGTATTGGTGTGTTAGTGAGGAAAGTGGTGGATAACAGTCAGTTCACTCAGGGGGAGAGAGGGATGAGAGAGAGATGGAGAGGAGGAATAGGAGATGAATCCACATAAAGATGTAGAGAGATATAGATGAGTGATAGATGATTGATAAGCTGTGAAACTTAGGAAGAGGGTGTGAACTGGTCAAAGCAGAGAGATAGAAAGAGAGAGAGAGAATTAGACCCAACAAAATCATGAGAAAACAAAAAGAGAATTACTTGACACATTGGAAAGAATTGACAAAAAAACTGAGCAAACTAGAATGCTATTTGATGCTAAACAGAGAACACAGTGACAGAATACCTGACCACTGTGACTGAACCAAAATGAAGGAAAGCTTTGACTATGTACAGACTCAGTGAGCATAGCCTTGCTATTGAGAAAGGCCACCGAATGCAGACCTGGCTCTCAAGAGAAGACAGGCTATGTGCACATTGCCCACAAAATGAGGTGGAAACTGAGCTGCACTTCCTAACCTCCTGCCAAATGTATGACCATATTAGAGACACATATTTCCCTCAGATTACACAGACCCACAAAGAATTTGAAATCAAATCCAACCCAGCAGCAATATTTGTGACCTGTTGTCACAAGAAAAGGGCAACCAGTGAAGAACAAACACCATTGTAAATACAACCTATATTTATGTTTATTTATTTTCCCTTTTGTACTTTTTGCACATAATTAAAACCCTGTATAGAGACATAATATGACATTTGAATGTCTTTATTCTTTTGGAACTTTTGTGAGTGTAATGTTTACTGTTAATTTTGTATTGTTTATTTCACTTTTGTTGATCTAGGGAGAGAAAGAGAGAGAGACGTCTTTCTCTCTCTCTCTCTAGAGACGTCTAGAGACGTCTTTCTCTCTCTCTCTCTAGAGACGTCTAGAGACGTCTTTCTCTCTCTCTCTCTAGAGACGTCTAGAGACGTCTTTCTCTCTCTCTCTAGACGTCACTCTCTCTGTAGATGTCTCTCCCTCTCTCCCTCTCTCCCTCTCTCTGGGAGCTGTGTGTCATGTTGCTGTGGAGATAAATGTGTAAATGGAGGTGGCTGTCAGCATGACACCCTGGCTCAGAATTCCCTCCCCCTCTAGAGAAGAACAGAGGAGGCTTTCTCTGCCCTCCCTCCTTCTCTCTCCTTCTTTCCCCTGAATCTTTCTCCTCTGTCGCTTTTTCTTCTCTAAACGTGTGTCTTGTTTCACACACACAACTGTTTAGCCCAACACGCAGCACACATACATATCTAACACAGCCTGACAGTCCGGATACAGGCCACACCCAGACCCACCTAAAACATGTCAGTGTGTGTGTGTCTTACCCCACGCTGCCCCCGTCCAGCCATCCTCGTGTGCAGGGAGAGAAGGAACACTCCATTACGGCGTGACGCAGCTCCTCGGCTGACGCCAGCCGGGCATCATGGGAAGCACATGCATGTTCCGCCTCAGCCAATCCCCCGGAGTCAGACGTGTTTCTCTGGTCCAATAGGAACACACGACCTGGGGAAAGAACACCTTTACAACAGGAACACAGCAGATACCTTGGTAACACTGTCTTTAAAGGTCATTTATGGACTGTTAATCACTGTAGAAGGTAACGGCAACTGTTACATAATCAGATGACTTGTAAAGTAACGTGCTCATTATATTTCAGAATCATATCTCTACCAGGCATGTGTTTCCATGATCCAATCCCTAATTGTTTCGTAATTTAGTCTATAGAAATGTATAGAAGCCACACCTCTGATCTTTGCCATTGATAGATTCTGTGATAGAATAGCCCATAGAGGGCTTTCCTGTTTAGTGGCAAGTGTGCCTTCTATACATCTCTATGGGTCTGTGGAAGTGTGGTCTATAACTGGCTGCTTGAGAAAAAGATTTTGAATGAAAAGATAGGAAATCTGTAAGATTACAGTATACATAACTAATTAAGCAGCCCATGTGATAGCGTAGCACTTGTAGACTAGCACAGGAAAGCATCGCCACAGATGAAAGGAGAAACTAGTGATCAAACCTGAGTTAGTAAGTAGACTATCTTCGTTAGAGCACACAGGCTAGCATTGCTCCTTCCGACATATTTTTTTTTCTTCCCATGAAAGTAACACAAAGCAATATAACTAGTGTTATAAACTGGGTGGTTCTCGCCCTGAATGCTGATTGGCTGACAGCTGCGGTATATCAGACCGTATACCACGGGTATGACAAAACATGCATTTTTCTGCTCTAATTACGTTGGTAACTAGTTTAAAATAGCAATAAGGCACCTCTGGGGTTTGTGATATATGTCCAGGCACTCCGTGTTACGTCATACATAAAACAGCCCTAAGCCGTGGTATACTGGCCAAATACCACACCACCTCAGGTCTTATTGCTTACATATAACATGTTACTTTCCACACAAAGTAATATTGTAAAGTAACTTTGATTCATTTTCTTCCCCCATCAAGATCTCTCCAAAGTAAAGAGTGATCATAACTACAGTACAGATTCAGGATCAGCTTATCTGATTCCATTCTATTGGGAGGCAAACAGCAGGGCTGATCTTGGATCATACTGTACTATATCAGCAGCATATTAGGATTAGTGCCCCCTAGTGACATTATGGACAATAGAAGGAGGATTCGATATACACACCCTGCAGTGACTATCCCTATACAGACCATCATCAATCATCATCATCAACAGCTTCATTATGACAGTTAGGCTGTCCATGTTCAGATTTCAAAGAAATGTCAGAATTAAATAAATAGGGCTACTTTGGCATGACACACAAAACATATCAAGTAAACTTTACAACTAAAATATATTGAGCTTTTTTCATTTCATAGAGAAATCTTTACATCTTTACATCATTACATTTCATCTTTTAGAATTCATAAGGCCAAAGAAAGCTGTGTCTGTATGAGCGAGTGCAAATAGACACACAAATCCTTCATATTTCACTGTAGAGAAAGAGAGAGAGAGAGAGAGAGAGAGAGAGAGAGAGAGAGAGAGAGAGAGAGAGAGAGAGAGAGAGAGAGAGAGAGAGAGAGAGAAAGAAACTGACTGCCAGCCCAACACCAAGTCAGAATCCTGTTCACAAAGGTTAATCAAAGTAGCGTTCATGCGCAACAGGCTACCACACGCTTTTGGTAGCGGGGCTGTTCAATTGCATGCCCCAGTTTTACTTTGAAAACCAGGTTGGAATAGTAGTATATGTTTCTGAATGTTGGTTGAAAAGTTTGTCCTTCAAAGTCCCAGGTAAAGGTTCCACTCCCTCTTTGCTGTCCAGTTGTGCGCAAGACCCCAGATGTTGACAGCTCGGCGCCACAGGTAACCACCCGACACCGTTACAATAGGACAGGGTGTCACAACGTATGTAGAAAAACTTACCGTCAGCGTGAACGACAGAAACCACCGTTTGCCAAACCAAGTATCCAAACATGGACAAAGAAACCAGATTTCGGTCAATGCGGCGTGCCATCATTCTCTGCGTGCTCCGATTCGGGTTTTCACCGGTTTTTAAAAAAAATCAAGAGTTTCATGGAAATAAATCTCATTTGGTGAGTTTGTGAAGCAGGAGAGAGCAGCGGTCCCGTTATTTCCCTCCCGGTGACAGACACAGACTAAGAGTCTGGAGGTGAACTTGTTGACGCAAAACGGTAAAACGGAAAGGAACGGGACGGTTGGTTCGGTTTATCTCCCCAAATAGTGCCTTCGCGAGCAAATAGAGCACCGGCGCGAAAACTCGCGTGTCCCTGTCAGTAAATACGTCACGGCTCCCAACCTGAAGGATGGGCAGTGGCGCGAACTGAGCAACAGCAACGGTCAAGGTTTGAGCAACAGCAACGGTCAAGCAAGCCGGCTGTGCGTCTTTACGCACGAATAGAGAGAGAGAGGGAGGAGGAGGAGAAAACGTTTCTCAGAGGGGGGTGTCTGGTGTGCGTGTCGCAAGGCTATTTGGCATATTTTTTCAATGATTCCATCCTCAAACACTCATGCCCAAAAGTGTGCATGTTTTTGTCCCCACATCCTTAGGAAAACCGTTATTTAACGCTCACCCGATAGCCTAACTGTTTCTATATGTTAGCATATAGGCATACTTGTCTTTATATTTACACGTTTTATATCTACAACTTGAAGAAGTAGCTGCAGTATGCCTACACCGTTATGTTATGTTGTGGGGAAATAGTAACCATGACACTGACATCGCCATGTTATTTTCCACCACTGATATCCTCTGGCACTCTGGCCTGTTATAATTGAGGTCCCAGCTCTAGGCCCAGAGCTGTGTGTGTGTGTGTGTGTCCACTTTTACTGCGAGATAAAGATGGACAGCCATTTCCCTGAGAGACCAGGACCCTGCTCCCAGAGCATTGTCATGGTCTGGGTGGGCATGGAGACAACAAACACACACACACACACACACACACACACACACACACACACACACACACACACACACACACACACACACACACACACACACACACACACACACACACACACACACACACACACACACACACACACACACACACACACACAGTCCCATACAAGCACAGATACTTGTCAAGTTTAAGAAGTACCTAGAATCAAACACCCTGAGCCAAACAAAATGCCTCCTCTCAGCCATACAGAGTGCTGTGAATAGGGGTTTGATATGAGATGGGGTTGTATTCCCCAGTGAAGAGTTTGGGTGTGGGCTGATAATGATATCATTTCAACCAGACTTTAACCTGTTTGTAATGACATTAATTCAACCAGATTTCAACCTGTTTGTAATTACATTATTTCAACTAGAGTAAAATCTTTGGTAATTAAGTTATTTCGACCAGATTGAAAATGTGTCAAAATTATGCATCTTTAATAGCTCTGGTCTCTCTCCACCAGCTCTCACAGTCACATGTCAGGCATTTTGAAGGTTAAGGGTAAGTTCAGGCATTAACTCCAAATGCTTAAGGTTAGGCATTAACTCTGAATGGTTAAGGTAAGGGTTAAGGTTTGGGATAGACTTTAAACAAAAATATCAAAAAACTTGCGATTGCTGAATTCGAAAATGCAACCATTGGAATCAGAGGCAGATGGTGAGGGAGGGCTGAGGTCTCTCCTGTTCTCTCTCCACACCTGAATAAAACTGATCTTACTGCTCCCTAGGCGGGAGAAGAGAGAGGGGAGAGGAAGGTAGACAAATATCTCAGAAATTTCAGAGGCAGATGCTTATGTCCATCCTCCATCCCTGTCCACAACTACCATCCCCTTTCACAACTCCCATCCTCGTCCACAACTCCCATCCCTGTCCACAACCCCCATCCCAGCCCATAACTCCCATCCCCGTCCAAAACTCCCATTCCCGCCCACAACTCTTATCCCTGTCCACAACTCCCATCCCATCCCTGTCCACAACTCCCATCCCAGCCCACAACTCCCATCCCCGTTCACAACTCCCATCCCATCCCACAACTCCCATCCCCGTTCACAACTCCCATCCCATCCCACAACTCCCATCCCCGTTCACAACTCCCATCCCATCCCACAACTCCCATCCCCGTTCACAACTCCCATCCCATCCCACAACTCTTAGCCATGTCCAAAACTCCCATTCCCGCCCACAACTCTTAGCCCTGTCCACAACTCCCATCCCTGTCCACAACTCCCATCCCATCCCACAACTCCCATCCCCGTTCACAACTCCCATCCCCGTACAAAACTCCCATTCCCGCCCACAACTCTTATCCCTGTCCACAACTCCCATCCCATCCCTGTCCACAACTCCCATCCCATCCCTGTCCACAACTCTTATCCCTGTCCACAACTCCCATCCCTGTCCACAACCCCCATCTCCGTCCACAACCCCCATCTCCGTCCACAACCCCCATCTCCGTCCACAACCCCCATCACCGTCCACAACCCCCATCACCGTCCACAACTCCCTAGGAAAATCAAAACCTACTTGAAGGTAACAGTGCTCACTGTTGCTCCTAGTGGCCAGTTTCCACTTAATCTCTCGACATCCTCAGACATGGATGGATGTTGAATACTGACTTGTGTCATGGGTGACCTGGCTTCCCTCTCTACCTCTCCTGCTGTGAGGAGAGGGAGAGGCAGGGAAGGAGGGAGGGAGGGGAAGGAGGGGAGGGGGGGCTGAGGTCTCTCCTGTTCTCTTTCCACACCTGAAGAAAACTGATCTTGCCCCTCCCTAGGAGGGAGAAGAGAGGGGTGGGGGAGTAGGGAATACAAATCTCTCTGAAATGTCTCATTGTCCTGAGAAATCACACCTATTCATCTCTCTCTCCCTCTCCCAGTTTCTCATCCTTTCTCGTCCTCTCTCACACAATGTGGAGAGAAGGGAGGAGGTTAGTAAAAAATGTTACATTAAAACGTATTCCCTCCTGTCTCTCCAGTCAAATGCAAGTTTCTTTCTTTCTTCCCTTTCTCTCTTGTCCTCTCTGATACCTGTTTCTGTGCTATTCCCCACTTTTTCTCTTACTCTCCATCTTTCTCTTCCGTTCTATCTCCCTTTCACATGTTTTCTGTTTGCCACCCATGGGACATTCTCTGAGGTCAGAGGTTAGATGAAGTGGGAGATAGGGAGGGAGTGGGAGAGAAGATTTACCACACTCCGAAGGGGACCCTCTGACACACACCTGGGCTATTTATGGAGAAAAAAGTGTTTGATGGAAAAGAGAGGGATGAGTGAGAGGTAGCATGGAGGAGAAAGACAATGATTCACACCTGTTATTTGACAAAAAGAGAGAGGGAGGGAGAGAAGGGGGAGGGAGAATGAGATGAGTGAGAAATAGCAGGGAGTAGAGAGACAATGATTCACACCTGTGCTATCTGACAGAGGAGGGTGAGAATTATATTGCATGTGTCCAGGGGCCAATACAGGACTGTTCCTATACCACAGCTATGTATATTAGTCTGAGACTGAGGCAGAGTTGCTGACCTTACAGGTCTCCTTGGTAACGGTCTCCTGAGCAGGCCTGGTGATTGGATGTGGGATTTCAGGGTGTGGCTCTAGCCTGGGCAGTGCAAGTTTGTGTATGCGTGTATTTGTGTGTGTGTGTGTGTGTGTGTGTGTGTGTGTGTGTGTGTGTGTGTGTGTGTGTGTGTGTGTGTGTGTGTGTGTGTGTGTGTGTGTGTGTGTGTGTGTGTGTGTGTGTGTGTGTGTGTGTGTGTGTGTGTGTGAACAAGCCACACAATACCTCTCTCCAAATTTTAGATTTATACTCTAAGAAAAACCAACACATTTGCAAATATATCAAATATAAGGTCCTTGTTCTAAATGAGAAGATACACTCAGGCTACCAGAAGATATTCTACACCAGGCTGTTAGGTTGGCCAGGATTGGAGGAGAAGAGTTCTATTTAAAGAATTCAGTTAATTAATTTGACTTTTACTGAGACATTCTTAATTATCATGAAATGCAGAGAGAGTGGGGGTGGTACCGGGGCATACACCTGTATATGTGAACAGTGAACACACACACACACACACACACACACACACACACACACACACACACACACACACACACACACACACACACACACACACACACACACACACACACACACACACACACACACACACACACACACACACACACACACACACACTGTCCCTATCAGTCCATCCATGGTGATAACCCCTCCTCCATGTTTGAGGGTGTGACTGTAACGAGGCAGAAGGACTGGTGTACACACAATGCAATTACTGCTGCCTATTAGGCCGCCCAAGATGTCACAGTGTTTAGAAAGTAGACCACAGTAAAGTAATAGTTTGTCGCAGTGTAAGTGCTCCCTCTAGTGAAGCTTTGGGAACAAGTGCCGAGAACCCAGTTTAATGCTTTTGTATGAAATATTCAACTCCCTCTTACATCCACCTTCAACCGTTTGACATAGCAATTATAATAGCCGTTGCTGTACACTCCTCATCCAAAGTCATCACGTCTCATTCGATTAAATACATTAGGCATACTATGCATGTACATATGATGGGATACAGTCAGGTATTAAATTATATGGAATTCCCTCGAATGTGTGTTTTTGTGTAAACGAGACTAGACGGAAGGGATTAAGGAGTAGTATATCAGTGATCAACGCTGGTAACAGATTCTGGGGTCCCTGTATACCAATGTTTTCAGGTCCAAAATCGGACCGCGCACGTTTGACATGTTCAGCGACATACCTCACCGTTAACGGACCAGCGGATATTTTGATGTTACGTGGCTGAATATCTCTGATGCGAAGAGAACTCGCAATCAAAACAACTCGGCCACGCGTGCTTTTCCCGCAGAAATGACGTCACCACCACGGTCCCTTCCCATGTCCACGATCGGCAACAGCTGCTAGAATACACAGTTAAATTACGGGTTGTTCTTCCATCTGTAAACTGACCAAATATATTTGATAATTTCTTCCACATTTTTGACGTTTCAAACCGCTCGAACAAGAGGGATGTATTACTGAGGCCAGCTGATTTGGTCTGGGAGCCGTCTGAGAGGCGGAAGTGAGGTCACCAGGAGCTCGTCCATGTTATTATTGTTATTTTGGTCGCTGGCAGTGTGATGAGACGGACTGGAGAGCCGTCGGGCTCCAAGACTAGGCTACTGCTCTTCCAGGCCGCCCCAGACTAAACCTCACAGCCACCACCGAAAAAGGAGCACAGTCGCCAACAGTGGGGAGCGCCCAGCCTCTTCGTCCGTCACAGGCGACAAAAACAATACGGTATTCGGTAAACCTAACGCTAGCCCCAGACTTGTATGTGTGCGGTAACACACCGCGACGTGCCTCCGCAGATATGAACGGCATCACCAAGGGCAGGTTCGAGGTAAGAGCTACGGAAACGGGCCGGAGAGTGTGTATGTAAACCGATATGAATGGTAGTAGGTTTTCCGTAGGGTGACACCGTGTGTGTGTGTGTGTGTGTGTGTGTGTGTGTGTGTGTGTGTGTGTGTGTGTGTGTGTGTGTGTGTGTGTGTGTGTGTGTGTGTGTGTGTGTGTGTGTTTCGGACCGTGCACTGTTCTAATTTTATATGCTGGAGGGAGCTGGGGCTTTGTTGGTCAAGGGTAATCCGAAATCCTGTTATTGTCCAGACATACGCCTCAGCTGACAGCGGCAACACCGAGCTCAGTCTGCGGGACAGGCTGGGGTGAAAGGCAGGGTTGGGGCTGGGCTGATGGATAGGGCTGGGATTGGGTATTAGAAGACTAGTTGGGGCTGACATGGCTCTGGGCTTGCTGGGGCTTTTCTAAGGACAGGACTGGGGTAGCTGTTATCACAACCCAATCATTGTTTACTCAGCTACAGTCATTATAGTTCTCTGGGAGTGATTTGGAGTCAGAACTACAATGTATGTGTAAGCAAACAATATGGTGTATAGGTGGTGGGCTGGAGAGAGATTGGGACTAGATTGGACTGGTGCCGAGGTATAGGGCAGGAACTGGGACCAGGACTGGGCCTTGACAGAGGGCTGGGGATTGGTTTGGGCCATAGGTCTGGGGATTGGTTTGGGGTATGGGGCTGGGGAATGGTTTGGGCTATAGGTCTGGGGATTGGTTTGGGGTATGGGGCTGGGGAATGGTTTGGGCTATAGGTCTGGGGATTGGTTTGGGGTATGGGGCTGGGGAATGGTTTGGGGTATGGGGCTGGGTAATGGTTTGGGGTATGGGGCTGGGGAATGGTTTGGGGTATGGGGCTGGGGAATGGTTTGGGGTATGGGGCTGGGGAATGGTTTGGGGTATGGGGCTGGGGAATGGTTTGGGGTATGGGGCTGGGGAATGGTTTGGGGTATGGGGCTGGGGAATGGTTTGGGCTATGGGGCTGGGGAATGGTTTGGGGTATGGGGCTGGGGAATGGTTTGGGGTATGGGGCTTGGGATTGGTTTGGGCTATGGGGCTGGGGAATGGTTTGGGCTATAGGGCTGGGGATTGGTTTGGGCTATGGGGCTGGGGATTGGTTTGGGCTATGGGGCTGGGGATTGGTATGGGCTATGGGGCTGGGGATTGGTTTGGGCTATAGGGCTGGGGATTGGTTTGGGCTATGGGGCTGGGGATTGGTATGGGCTATGGGGCTGGGGAATGGTTTGGGCTATAGGGCTGGGGATTGGTTTGGGCTATGGGGCTGGGGATTGGTTTGGGCTATGGGGCTGGGGATTGGTTTGGGCTATAGGGCTGGGGATTGGTTTGGGCTATGGGGCTGGGGATTGGTTTGGGCTATGGGGCTGGGGAATGGTTTGGGCTATAGGGCTGGGGATTGGTTTGGGCTATAGGGCTGGGGATTGGTTTGGGCTATAGGGCTGGGGATTGGTTTGGGGTATGGGGCTGGGGAATGGTTTGGGGTATGGGGCTGGGGAATGGTTTGGGGTATGGGGCTGGGGAATGGTTTGGGCTATGGGGCTCGGGAATGGTTTGGGGTATGGGGCTGGGGAATGGTTTGGGGTATGGGGCTGGGGATTGGTTTGGGCTATAGGGCTGGGGATTGGTTTGGGCTATGGGGCTGGGGATTGGTTTGGGCTATGGGGCTGGGGATTGGTTTGGGCTATGGGGCTGGGGATTGGTATGGGCTATGGGGCTGGGGATTGGTTTGGGCTATAGGGCTGGGGATTGGTTTGGGCTATGGGGCTGGGGATTGGTTTGGGCTATAGGGCTGGGGATTGGTTTGGGCTATGGGGCTGGGGATTGGTTTGGGCTATGGGGCTGGGGATTGGTTTGGGCTATGGGGCTGGGGATTGGTTTGGGCTATGGGGCTGGGGATTGGTTTGGGCTATGGGGCTGGGGATTGGTTTGGGCTATATGGCTGGGGATTGGTTTGGGCTATAGGGCTGGGGATTGGTTTGGGCTATGGGGCTGGGGATTGGTATGGGGCTGGGGATTGGTTTGGGCTATGGGGCTGGGGATTGGTTTGGGCTATGGGGCTGGGGATTGGTTTGGGCTATAGGGCTGGGGATTGGTTTGGGCTATAGGGCTGGGGATTGGTTTGGGCTATAGGGCTGTGGCTGAGATGATTTAGCCAGGTAGAGAAGCGCCTAGGGTCTCCCACCCCTATGTCGGTAACAGAATCCTTGGGTTGGTCAAGCTATACAACGGTCACGACAACATACATGTTATGTAGGCAGTGGCACCAGGCTCCAATTTCCTCCCACTGGGAACCAACCAACCAGCCTGGTTGAGTTTAGACAGGAGGGTGCAGAACATTTTGCAGACAGAAATGTCATGATTAAAGCTAACATAATTTCCCACTTAACAAAGGTAGGCTATGTCTGTTGTACATAATATATTTCTATGTGAAGGGATTGTGCCTTACTGAACACAGTAGGTAGGGTAGCATGTGGTCTGTGATGGTTATCTTGCTGTGTTGACATTTCCTCAGTATGTCATGAACCAGCTCCTGTCTGATGGCTTAGCTTCCCCAGGCCTGTATGTGTGTGTCACTGTGTATAAATAACACAGATTCCTCGTTAAACATCTGGGGTTGATGTGACAGCACTTGACCTTCTCATATAGGAGGCTCTTTTCTGCATAATAATATTGGTATTAGTGAGGTTAGTGAGTTAGTGAGTGAGAGAGTGTGTGTGCAGAGAGGGTGGCGGTGTGTGTTTCCATCAGTGGATTTCTCAATTGTGCTGCACACTAACCCTAACCATCTTAGAACCAGGCTGGAAACCATGCCTACATGGTTGAGTGTGAGGAGCTGCAGTTTGGGGAAAATATTACCCACAGACCCAGCAGCATTCCCAGTTCTTGCTGGACATTCCCGACCGGTATGTAGCCAGAGGTCTGGGAGCGCCTGCAGACTGGTCTGGGAGAGGAACTCCCCAGGTTGGAATGCTGCTCTGCCGGCTGTAGGAAGCATAGAGCTGGGGAACACTGGAACATTCAGATTCAAAAAATGTCATGAAAGGAAAAAAGAGCTGTGGATTCTAAAGGGGCCCAACAAGTACAAATAAGCATTAGACTCAAGGTTCCTCTGAGTCTAGGTTACTCCCTCTTCATAGCTAAAATGTTTTTTTGTGTGTGTGTTTTGTAGGGCTGAGCGATTAGTTTTTTTGAGGTTGGTGTTGGTTTGATTATTTTTTTAAATAATCACGGTTTTCAATTTCGTTTTTTCGCTAAATAAAATTGACATTAAATGCACTGTGCATTGTTGGTTGAATGCTGTAACAGCACAGAATAAAATAATGAATAAAGTCCCATGGTGGTAGTGACTGCCCATTACTGCTTATCACTTATTAACCATCATTTATTCACTTAAATAACATTTGTTTTGATGACTTTATTATTTAATTCCAAGTCATCATCTCTATAGAGCTGCTGCCATTGCTGTCTGACAAAATCACTATTTTAGTAATTCTTCAAAGTACATAAGGAATACTTTTATGACTACTGAATACCAACTATCAATCACTTAGATCATATGTTCAGGTAGAGATACCTCGTGAAGCAACGGCTTTCTATCCCTCTTGCGCATTCTCTCTTTCGAGGGCTCTGCATCTGCTCTACATAGACCGGACAAGTAAGCGGGCAATTATGGTCATTGTAGTTAATTACCACATTTTCAGAGCTAAACTATGTAGAATATTGGCCTGTTGGAAACTACAACTCCCTACTCCATTACACAGTACGGGCTTGATCTGATTTTTCTCTACAGAAACTGAGCATTGAGCGCACAGAAAAAAAATGAACAAAATGGAATTCAAATAATTGAACTGCTGTCGGTCAATTTATTTAAAAAAGGTAAAATAACCTACATTTCCTTTTAATCGCTCATCACTAGTGTTTTGTGTGTGTGTGTGTTCTATCGGGTGCTTGTTACCATGGCGACAGTGGTTCTGATGTGGATGTCTCTCTCTCTCTCTCCAGGTGTTCTCCAACAGTGATGAAGCTCCCATTAACAAGAAGCTTCCCAAGGAGCTTCTGCTCAGGTGAGACACACACACCCACACACCTGAGTGCTCGCCCCAGGGCTTAAAGTGAGACTCATTTATTAAACAAGGACATTGTCTGGAGTCCCTTAGCAGATGGTTAACCTTGAGTGGTTAAGTGTGTGTGTGTGTTGCCTTGGAAAAGATTGTCTGCTAGTTATGCGACCTACAGAGCATCATAACGTCCTACAGCGGCTGTGTGTATCCTACTAATCTAACTGAGATCAATGTCTAACATACACATTTAACATATCCTGCTAATATAACTTGTGTATGTACAGTATGTGCTATAAATAGCCTCTGTGTTGGTGGGGAATTCTGCAGTGCTCAGCTCCAGCTGTGTGAACTTTAGACAGACAGACAACCCACCGACATACACCATTATACCAGTGTGTGTGTGTAATGGAACCCAGAGTGTGTGTGTGATTAAAGTAGACAGCCAATCAATGGCCTCCGCCACATTCATTAGCCAGTCATCAGAGAGACCATCGATCTGCGCTTGTCTGATTGGTCAGGTGCTTCATTAGCCACTGAGTGGGAGTGTGTGTACCTGAGCTTGCATCAGTTCTTTTCTGGACTCCTGACACATACATGTCAGACATACATGCCCCAACATGCCCTCGCTGACCACACAAACACACACACCGCCTTTGTCTCTGTCCATGAGAGGGAACAATGGACAGTGCTAGTTTCCTGAGGGTGGGAGTATGTGGGGTTAAGGGGAAACTACTGATATGAATAGGAGGAGCTTTGTCTGTGTGTTTGACCTGACCCACTGGCTTACCCCTGTTGGCTAATAGCTTCAAGCTAATTCAATTGGCCTATTCCTCTGTAAGGCTACATGCTATTGCTAAATTCACTGGCCAATCTCTCTGGAAGGCTACATGCTATTGCTAAATTCACAACCAGTCCCTCTGCCAGGCTACATGCTAACCTCACTGTCCTGTCCCTAAGTACAACTAAAAAAATGCTCTCTCTCTCTCCCTCTCTCTCTCTGTAGAATCTTCTCCTATCTTGATGTGATCACATTGTGCAGGTGTGCCCAGGTATCCAAGGTAAGGCCCACCCCTACAGACATTGCAGTTGGTGGTTTTAGACTGACTGGTATCATGACTACTTAATGTCACTTCAAATTTTGGGGCTATTGGGTACTGTAGCCTATCGCCTGCCCAGATTCACACACAGAGGCAAACTACGGTTGATTATAGCGGAATGAAGTCAGGATCTACAATGGAGAGAGGGCATGCATTTCCTGATTCCGCTTTGTTCACGTTTATTTGTCGCTAGTCTGTGAAGCTGTGCGTGACAGTAGGCTGTTTGAGGTTGAAAATCAGTCAGCCTGAATGCGCATGATGCACTGTTCCAAATTGTCAAATGAGGGTTTGTAAGGTCATGGAAATTAGTTTTATCATTTTTGTTAATGTAATTCATGAAGGCACACTTTTAAATATGATCAATCACTTAAATCTACATATCAGCCATTATCGGAATGACCCTCTCTGTGTCTGTGTCTGTGTGTGTGTCTGTGTGTGTGTGTGTCTGTGTGTGTGTGTGTGTGTGTGTGCCAATGCAAGTGGCGGTTGTGAGAGGAGAGAGAGAACGCAACATTTCAGCAGGTATAAAATAATGACAGACAACAGACTAACTAGATACCTGCTACAAGTTGTTGTGAATTGGCTATCTCTAATTAACTACAGCTAAGCATCAATGTCTTTGCTGCCTTTCTACAGGCACTGCACCGTTGTGAAGCAGGGATTTCACTCTATTAAACAGGACCGACTTATCCCAAGTCAAGCACTGGCCATGTCTGGAATGGCACATCGCTCCGTCGGCAGGTCCAAACATGGTTGATATATATTTGATCATCCCCGGGGCTGGGGAGGAGCGCGTTGTGGCGTTGCCTAGAACGGCCGTAAACAATCTGTGTTATGCACAAACCACCCGATTAGAGTCTAATCATTAGATTACAATGTGAAAATCATCTTACCAATATTGTCTTTTCTTGTGTGCAATTAAATACATATAAACCAATCGTATGGTCAAATGTGGTACCCGATACCTTTTGAATGGTGATTTGGAACCCCACGTCGTAGGTCTGTGTTTACATTTTTTTTTTGTTTAAACCTTTATTTAACTAGGCAAGTCAGGTAAGAACAAATTCATATTTACAATGGCGGATACTAGACACTTCAATGGTGATTTTGGACAATTTCAACAGAGACCGAGTGCACCTGTTCACCATAGAAAACATCACTGGGCAGTTTTCTTGGGAGTGCGAAGCAAACAGTCACACTCAGCGTGCAACAGCCGCCCAGCGCAGAGCTCACATCCTACTTACTTGAAGATGTCTTCTCTTCAGAGGAGATGATGAACCACTGGCATGGTGAAGAGGGTGTAAGGAGCGCTCTTGGCCAACGATGCCCGAAAATACCTCTGCAACAAGAGTTCCGTCTGAGCGTGTTTTCAGTGAAGCGGGCAGTAGGCTATTGTTACCCAACTCCACAGTCTATTAAAGCCAGAAAAGGTGAACATGCTTGTGTTCAGAAACGTTTATGTAAGGTGTGATGAAAAGAAAAAAAGCCTGAATGGTTCTTCATTGAATTTAGTATTTTTTTTACTTTTCAAAAGCCAATTCACAGATGCATCTTATAAGAAAGAACTGTATCCTGGGCCTAGAACTGTATCCTGGGCCTAGAACTGTATCCTGGGCCTAGTAAAAAATATTATGTTAATTGTGCTAGTGTGTCTTTGAATACTACTTTTTTACACTGTTATTTATTTGGTTAATTTCGTCCATTTTGTTTACTTGATTTATTTAGTCATTTATAGCCTGTCAAATGTGGGTTATTCTTTTTATATGTATAATTTTTTTTTTTTGCATGCTTATTCGATAGGAATAAATGCACAAGTTAAGTTATTCAGGTGTTATAGACAAATGTTTTATGTGATTTGTTGTTGGCTGTGAAATAAATGCACTATTCGTAATAGCTATTCAAAATAAAGTTGATTGTGAGACTACCCTGACACATCATGCATTTATTTTGCTGTTCCGGCTTTTTAAAGCGCTGCTGTGGGAGCTTATGTAGGCTAATGCCCGTTGCGCAATTCAAGGATATGAATAAACACTTAGACAATAATAGAAATGTTAGTTTCAGTGCTTGACTTGGGCAGGAGCTCACCAGAGCTGAGTACCGGCACCTCAAATGTTCTACTGCTTCTAGAATATTAGCTCAAAAGTATTGTGGAGCTCCTACTCCTAAATATAAACAGTACCAGCACCAATTTCAGTCTAAGTTAAGCACTGGTTAGTTTCTAAGTTTAACTCGTACAATGAACGTTTACTGCAACTTTTATTGCCCGTAGTAGTCTAGTATAAGCCTATATTTTGGGCTGTTCGGTTTGCAAGGATGGATTTTCCAGGAGCACCCAAATAGGGGGGAAAACTAAAGCTTTGATCAGGTGGAGGCCAGAAACTTCTGGTTTGTTTTAACTTCCCATTCGATTATTATCTCTTATTGTTTCTCTCTCTTATTATGACCGTAACATGTTTTTATTTAGGCCATTCGAAATAACATAACACTTTCTGTGAATGCTGTTACTGATCTCCTAAATTCATTCGATGGTTAATCATGAAAGAGTAGGCGATATGCTTAGGCCAACAAGTCCCATTCAAATCTAATGAGGATAGAGAGGAAAAAGGGAAATGAAGCTTTTAACACAACAAGCCGGACACAGTGTCCACTGCAAAAAGCCCACGATCATTCGACATTGGAGACGTGTGAGAGAGCAGTGTTACCTGACATTTTGTGCAGCTTTTGGCGCTCCCCACTCTGTCTACAATCTGTTCTTGCATTATGTTTATAGTAGGCTGTCTATCTTCCTACTTACCACATATTTATTGAAATAGGCTATAATAAATAGGAATATGTAGGTCATTTGGCTATAATAAATAGGAATATGTAGGTAATTTGGCTATAATAAATAGGAATATGTAGGTCATTTGGCTATAATAAATTGGAATATGTAGGTAATTTGGCTATAATAAATAGGAATATGTAGGTAATTTGGCTATAATAAATAGGAATATGTAGGTCATTTGGCTATAATAAATTGGAATATGTAGGTAATTTGGCTATAATAAATAGGAATATGTAGGTCATTTGGCTATAATAAATAGGAATATGTAGGTAATTTGGCTATAATAAATAGGAATATGTAGGTCATTTGGCTATAATAAATTGGAATATGTAGGTAATTTGGCTATAATAAATAGGAATATGTAGGTAATTTGGCTATAATAAATAGGAATATGTAGGTCATTTGGCTATAATAAATAGGAATATGTAGGTCATTTGGCTATAATAAATTGGAATATGTAGGTAATTTGGCTATAATAAATAGGAATATGTAGGTAATTTGGCTATAATAAATAGGAATATGTAGGTCATTTGGCTATAATAAATTGGAATATGTAGGTAATTTGGCTATAATAAATAGGAATATGTAGGTAATTTGGCTATAATAAATCGGAATATGTAGGTCATTTGGCTATAATAAATTGGAATATGTAGGTAATTTGGCTATAATAAATAGGAATATGTAGGTAATTTGGCTATAATAAATAGGAATATGTAGGTAATTTGGCTATAATAAATAGGAATATGTAGGTAATTTGGCTATAATAAATAGGAATATGTAGGTAATTTGGCTATAATAAATAGGAATATGTAGGTAATTTGGCTATAATAAATAGGAATATGTAGGTAATTTGGCATGTCGCCTGGCTGTGTGCTGCCCAACTCCGGCGGTGCCAGTCATGTAAAAAAAATAAAAATAACGAATATCCAAACTATTGTCTGTCACATCATAATGTTGTCTCCATCGATGTTGTCTGTCTAACTTCGTTGATCTTCAGTTATAAACTGGGTGGTTCGAGCCCTGAATGCTGATTGACTGACAGACGTGGTATATCAGACTGTATACCACGGGTATGACGAAACATTTATTTTTACTGTTCTAATTACGTTGGTAACCAGTTTATAATAGCAATAAGGCACCACAGGGGTTTGTGATATAGGGCCAATATAGCATGTTGCGTTGTGAATAAGAACAGCCCTTAGCCGTGTGTTATTGGCCATATAGCACACCCCCTCTGGCCCAACCTGTCCTACTGAACACAGCCCTGGTGTGTGTTATAGGACTGATAACACCATCACTCTCTTCTGTCTCTCTTTCCCGCTCTCTCTTATTTCCTGTCTCCCCCATCTCAGGCGTGGAATGTCCTGGCCTTGGATGGTAGTAACTGGCAGAAGATTGACCTCTTCAACTTCCAGACAGACATAGAGGTGAGAGGTCAGGGTGAAGGGTGAGGGAGGTGATCCTACATATACACATTCTGAAAGTGTATGCACTCACTGTACTGTAAGTCACTTTGGATAAAAGTGCCAGCTAAGTGGCATATATTATTGTGTGAGCAGTATTATGGGGCTGCTCGCCCAGGGCTTAGTACTGTGTCAGTAGGCTTTGTTGAATGTCTGGTGACGTCACTGATCCTCTCTCTGAGTCACGTAGGTCACACCAGTCTCTCTCGATCTCTTTCTTTCTCCATCTCTCTCTCTCTCTCTCTCTTTTTCCCACTCTATCCATCTCCCTTTCACTCTGTCTCTGTCTCTCTTGTAATGTGTGTATGTGTAAGCTGAATTGTACCAATAAAGAATGGTAAAAAATTCTCCCCACTCTTCCCAGTAGCGGTGCATGGGTACATCACAGGGGAAGCTAAGCCAGGGAAAATAAGCCATATTACATCCTATGTGTTGTGATAATTGCATTGTTTGCTCTTTAATATAACCTATTGATTCGTATGTCATTTTGTCTGTCGCAAACAGTTACATGACCTACATACAGCAGGTCAAGCAAGTGAATGTTTCCGACATTTTCAAACTTCTAAACAACTATTGATTTAGAACCATGGAGAGTTACTGCAAGTCGTAAAGAAAACAGGAGCTGCCTCCACTATTCCAGCACCATTTCAACATCAAATCACCTCTGCTTAGTCTAATACAGTGACAACTAAAATATCCTATAAACTATTTAGTCCCATCAATGTAAGCTAAATATTATGTGGCTGTCCATGTTACTGGGGCGTGTGTGTGTGGAAAAACATGTTGACTCACCTGACTGGTAGAGAAACACCAATGACATCCTCCTCTCTTTCATGTTGCGGAAACGGTCTATGATTGTCATACAGTAAACTCTTTTAGCTTTTGTTATCCTAGGCTACCTGACTAACAATGCTTGTTCGCTAGCCTAACTTCCTTTCATGGGCAACGATGCACCAGGCTAGCTAGTTAACATTAGCCTTCTACATATTGAACTTCCATCCTCTCAGGCCAGGGGAGTAATTTATGCATTTTTGATTAGATCATAATTAAGTAAAACCACAAATCTAAATCCCTATCTCCTTCCATGGCTAGTTTAGGAAAGGTACGATTTTAGCTAGCTAGCCACCAGAGGAAAATCTATTTTTTTCTCTGAGTGACGTTCTGCTTTTGATGTGATTGATGTGAAGCCAAACCCAAACTGGCTTCCCTTGACACTTTGTTTTGGTGCACCAGGACCATTCACAGTTGAGATCACTCAGTTTAGCTCAACACCGATTGACTATTATTATAATTTAAAAGAATTATCAAGGGAGGTCAAATGCTCACTGACTTCGCAATGCTACAGGTGGCAACAATGTCATACTCTATTTGACCTGACAGCATCAGATAGATGGCTACACACACTGAGAAAGAGGGGCGCTGTTTAAAAATACAAATAAATGCATTATAGGACAAAACACACTTCTTTGGTTACTACATGTGTGTTATTTCATAGTTTTGATGTCTTCACTATTATTCTACAATGTAGAAAATAGTAAAAAATAAAGAAAAACCCTTGAATGAGTAGGTATGTCATAACTTTTGACTGGTACATATATACATTTAATTTAATGGTCCGTTCCCTTGGCACCCATGAGTACACGCCACTGACTCCTCCTCCTCCTCTCTCTCTCTCTCCAGGGTAGAGTGGTGGAGAACATCTCCAAGCGATGTGGAGGCTTCCTGAGGCAGCTGAGCTTGAGGGGTTGTCTCAGTGTGGGGGACGCATCCATGAAGTGAGTCATTCTCCATAGGACCTCTTACACTCTTAGGACAACCAATGTTGCTTTCCATTCACATTTTCAACTTGGAATGTTATTTAGCTCCCTGATTCAGTTACTTCTCCGTGACTCTATGATTTGATTACCTATGATGACTGTGGTATTTGTCACCTGTCAGGACGTTTTCCCAGAACTGCCGTAGCATTGAGGTGTTGAACCTGAACGGCTGCACTAAGATCACAGACAGCACCTGTCTCAGCCTCTCCAAGTTCTGCTGCAAACTCAAACAGCTGGACCTCACCTCCTGTGTGTCTGTTACCAACCACTCCCTCAAAGCTCTCAGGTAAGTGTCTGAAATGACTCCCTATTCCCTATATACTGTGCTACTTCTGGACAAGTGTTGCCGTTTATTTTACGGTACAGAAATGACAAAGTATTTACTGTAAGGGTAAAATGGTAATTGCATAATAATCACCAATACCTTTACATGTTTGTTTCTTTGGAATTCATCACTACAAGCATCATTTAGTACCAGGTAACACAAATTACCCATTGTCACCATATCATTTTCTAGTAAGTCCCAGGTAAATAAATCCCAATTGAAACAGTAACGTGCAGTTTAATACATCCAAATATACTGAACAAAAGTATAAAGCAACATCCAACAATTAACAATTTTACTCAATTACAGTTCATATAAGGAAATCAGTCAATTGAAATAAATTCATTAGGCCCTAATCTATGGATTTCACATGACTGGGCAGGGGCGCAGCCATGGGTGGGCCTGGGGAGGCATTGACCCACCCACTTGGGAGCCAGGCCCACCTACTGGACAGCCAGGCAGAGCCAATAAGAATTAGTTTTTCCCTACAAAAGGGCTTTATTACATACAGAAATTCTCCTTAGTTTCATCAGCTGTCCGGGTGGCTGGTCTCAGACGATCCCCGCAGGTGAAGAAGCCGGATGTGGAGGTCCTGGGCTGGTGTGGTTACACGTGGTCTGTGGTTGTGAGGCCGATTGGACGTATTGTCAAGTTCTCTAAAATTACATTGGCAGGTTATGGTAGAGAAATTAACATTAAATTCTCTTGCAACAGCTCTGGTGGACATTCCTGCAGTCAGCATGCCAATTGCACTCTCTCTCAAAACTTGAGACATCTGTGGCATTGTGTTGTGTGACAAAACTGCACATTTTAGAGTGGCCTTTTATTGTCCCCAGCACAAGGTGCACCTGTGTAACGATCATGTTATGGTCAACTTCTTCATATGCCACACTTGTCAGGTGGATGGATTATCTTTGGAAAGGAGAAACGCTCACTATCAGGGATGTAAACTAATTTGTGCACAAAATTGGAGAGAAATAAGCATTTTGTGCATATGGAAAATGTCTGGATTTTTTTGTTTCAGCTCATGAAACATGGACCAACACTTTACATGTTGCGTTTATATTTTTGTTCAGTGTAGATAGAAAACAGGGTGTGAATCAGTGAAGGTTGCTGAGGGGAGGACTGCTCATAGTATTGGCTGGAATGGAGTCAATGGAATGGTATCAACCACATGGAAACCACATTTGCTACCCATTCCATTGACTCCATTGCAGCCATTTATAATGAGCCGTCCTCCCATCAGCAGCCTCCACTGGTGAATATGTGTGTCTCCCTTTAGTGATGGCTGTCGTATGTTGGAGATGTTGAACCTGTCGTGGTGTGACCAGATCACCAGAGATGGCATCGAGGCTCTGGCCCGGGGCTGTAACAACCTACGAGCCCTGTTCCTACGCGGCTGCACACAGGTACACACACACATACTGTACACACGCTTTGTATTGAGTACAGCGGCGATTTTAGCATGTAAATCTGGTTGGGGCAAAAAGAAAATAAGAAGTGGGATGCATGCCAGCAAAGCCACTACATATAAAAACATAGATGATGTGGCAGACTTGCTTAAACTAATGTGGTTTCTACTGATAATTGAGATGTACAAACTATGGCATAAGGGGAGGACAAGCGGATAAGAGGCAATCCGTAATTTAGATTAAGACATTAATGAGAGAGCTAGGACGGACATAGTCAATATAACTATTTGTTCAGCACTTTTGAAATGTACAGCGACAGAATTCAGAACATGGGCCGTTCTTACAGTCAGAGCCATATAAACAGGCAGTATTCAATGATTGCGTTTCTCTAAAACAGGTTATAGGCTATTTGTGCACCACCAAGTTAGATCAGTAGGCGAAATGAAGAGGTGAAAATAGAGCGAATGATTAGGGTGAGGTACATTGAACACCGTTTGGGTCTTTGTGTGTCAAAAAAGATACACGTCATGTAACACTATTTGATGCCTTAAATAAGCTTTTAATTTGTCATGTCAAATAACACAATTATATTATAGAATGTTGTGTGTGCTGAATTTGTACGTGCAAGCCAAGCGCCACCACTACTATCAGTAGCATTGTCAAAGCTGTACAAAATAATTAGCCAAACAAGCACACACCGGGACACGAACGATGTGTTTACAATACCACGTTGGTGAAAATACACCAAATTATTAGGGTGAGGCACATGGGCTACTAACAGCTTACTACACAACATACACTTAGTATTACTTTCTCAACTATAGTATACATTTCTCCCTTGCATATTACATAATTTATGCAGCAGCATACAATAGTCTAGTGGACTCATCTTGTGAAGTTGGTGCAGTGGTCCTTTGTTGATAAAATTTGGCATCAAAGTCTGTCATTCTCTGGATTTATGGTGGGAACTCAGGAAAAAAAACGTCCACTCCATTGAATAGCGGACTAACGTTAGTGCTTTCTTTGCAACGCTTGCAGTTAGCCACTGATTCCTTCCAAACGACTCATTGTTGAATTTGCGATTTCCAACTTGTTGTGTAATGTTTATGTACAATGGCCTATGAGCACCGATACGTTTTATCTAGAATGTCTCTTTGTTATTTCTCTTCATATGACAAGGATTAAAAAGGATTTACCAGTAGATTGTCAACTTGATGACAACTAATGATGACTGCTAGCTAAGACTTTGAAAGTAAGATGTTGACATGTCCAATCAAAGCTACTGTAAATATAGCGTGATTTGATGTCATTCTATCTGTGGCCAATGATCTTGAGCCTTCTTGGATGGGCACTTCTAATATAACTCTATAGCAGAACCCAAGGGGCTACAATTTTCGAGCTCTAACCTTAGAATTGGGGATGACATACTGTCCCATGAGTGACAGAAAACTGAGCCAATCAGGCGCAACGCTCTGTATTTTCTGCTGGCTAGCCCCACCACCACAGAAAGCACTGAGCTAGGCTGAAACACCTGCATGTTGGAGCTGCTTTAATTAAGAAAGCAAAAAAGAGACCATGTTTGTACATTGTTTGCAAACTGATATGTAACACGTATTAATGCAAGCAAATCAGGCAAGGCCCCACGAAAAAAAATATATACACTGCTCAAAAAAACTAAAGGGGACACTTCAACAACACAATGTAACTCCAAGTCAATCACACTTCTGTGAAATCAAACTGTCCACTTAGGAAGCAACACTGATTGACAATACATTTCACATGCTGTTGTGCAAATGGAATAGACAACAGGTAGAAATGATAGGAAATTAGCAAGACACCCCTAATAAAGGAGTGGTTCTGCAGGTGGTGACCACAGACCACTTCTCAGTTCCTATGCTTCCTGGCTGATGTTTTGGTCACTTTTGAATGCTGGCAGTACTTTCACTCTAGTGGTAGCATGAGACGGAGTCTACAACCCACACAAGTGGCTCAGGTAGTGCAGCTCATCCAGGATGGCACATCAATGCAAGCTGTGGCAAGAAGGTTTGCTGTGTCTGTCAGCGTAGTGTCCAGAGCATGGAGGCGCTACCAGGAGACAGGCCAGTACATCAGGAGACGTGGAGGAGGCCGTAGGAGTGCAACAACCCAGCAGCAGGACCGCTACCTCCGCCTTTGTGCAAGGAGGAGCAGGAGGAGCACTGCCAAAGCCCTGCAAAATCACCTCCAGCAGGCCACAAATGTGCATGTGTGTGCTCAAACGGTCAGAAACAGACTCCATGAGGGTGGTATGAGGGCCCGACGTCCACAGGTGGGGGTTGTGCTTACAGTCCAACACCGTGCAGGACGTTTGGCATTTGCCAGAGAACCAAGATTGGCAAATTCGCCACTGGCGCCCTGTGCTCTTCACAGATGAAAGCAGGTTCACACTGAGCACATGTGACAGACGTGACAATGTCTGGAGACGCCGTGGAGAACGTTCTGCTGCCTGCAACATCCTCCAGCATGACCGGTTTGGCGGTGGGTCAGTCATGATGTGGGGTGGCATTTCTTTGGGGGGCCGCACAGCCCTCCATGTGCTCGCCAGAGGTAGCCTGACTGATCCTCAGACCCCTTGTGAGACCATATGCTGGTGCGGTTGGCCCTGGGTTCCTCCTAATGCAAGACAATGCTAGACCTCATATGGCTGGAGTGTGTCAGCAGTTCCTGCAAGAGGAAGGCATTGATGCTATGGACTGGCCCGCCCGTTCCCCAGACCTGAATCCAATTGAGCACATCTGGGACATCATGTCTCGCTCCATCCACCAACGCCACGTTGCACCACAGACTGTCCAGGAGTTGGCGGATGCTTTAGTCCAGGTCTGGGAGGAGATCCCTCAGGAGACCATCCGCCACCTCATCAGGAGCATGCCCAGGCGTTGTAGGGAGGTCATACAGGCACGTGGAGGCCACGCACACTACTGAGCCTAATTTTGACTTTTAAGGACATTACATCAAAGTTGGATCAGCCTGTAGTGTGGTTTTCCACTTTAATTTTGAGTGTGACTCCAAATCCAGACCATGGGTTGATAAATTTGATTTCCATTGATCATTTTTGTGTGATTTTGTTGTCAGCACATTCAACTATGTAAAGAAAAAAGTATTTAATAAGAATATTTCATTCATTCAGTTCTACGATGTGTTATTTTAGTGTTCCCTTTATTTTTTTGAGCAGTGTATATATACACACACCGTTAAAATCGGAAGTTTACTTACACCGTAGCCAAATACATTTAAACTCAGTTTTTCACAATTCCTGACATTTATTCCAAGTAAAAATTCCCTGTCTTAGGATCACCACTTTATTTTAAGAATGTGAAGTGTCAGAATAATAGTAGAGAGAATGATTTATTTCAGCTTTTATTTCTTTCATCACGATTCCCAGTGGGTCAGAAGTTTACATACACTCAATTAGTATTTGGTAGCATTGCCTTCCAATTGTTTAACTTGGGTCAAACATTTCGGGTAGCCGTCCACAAGCTTCCCACAATAAGTTGGGTGAGTTTTGGCCCATTCCTCCTGACAGAGCTGGTGTAACTGAGTCAGGTTTGTAGGCCTCCTTGCTCCCACACACTTTTTCAGTTCTGCCCACAAATGTTCTATAGGATTGAGGTCAGGGCTTTGTGATGGCCACTCCAATACCTTGACTTTGTTGTCCTTAAGCCATTTCACCACAACTTTGGAAGTATGCTTGGGATCACTGTCCATTTGGAAGACCCATTTGAAACCAAGCTTTAACTTCCTGACTGATGTCTTGAGATGTTGCTTTAATATATCCACATCATTTTTCTACCTCATGATGCCATCTATTTTGTGCACCAGTCCCTCCTGCAGCAAAGCACCCCACAACATGATGCTGCCACCCCCGTGCTTCAAGGTTGGGATGGTGTTCTTCGGCTTGCAAGCCTCCCTCTTTTTCCTCTAAACATAACGATGGTCATTGTGGCCAAACAGTGCTATTTGTGTTTCATCAGACTATAGGACATTTCTCCAAAAAGTATGATCTTTGTCCCCATGTACAGTGGCAAACCGTAGTCTGGCTTTTTTTATGGCGGTTTTGGAGCAGTGGCTTCTTTCTTGCTGAGCGGCCTTTCAGGTTATGTTGACATAGGACTCGTTTTACTGTGGATATAGATACTTTTGTACCTGTTTCCTCCAGCATCCTCACAAGGTTCTTTGCTGTTGTTCTGGGATTGATTTGCACTTTTCGCACCAAAGTACGTTAATCTCTAGGAGACGGAACGCGTCTCCTTCCTGAGTGGTATGACGGTTGTGTGGTCCTATGGTGTTTATACTTGCGTACTATTGTTTGTACAGATAAACGTGGCACCTTCAGGCATTTGGAAATTGTTCCCAAGGATGAACCAGACTTGTGGAGGTCACAATTTTCTTTCCTGAGGTCTTGACTGATTTCTTTTGATTTTCCCATGATGTCAAGCAAAGAGGCACTGAGTTAGAAGGTAGCCCTGATATACATCCACATGTAAACTTCCAATTGACTCAAATGATGTCAATTAGCCTATCAGAAGCTTCTAAAGCCATGACATCATTTTCTGGAATTTTCCAAGCTGTTTAAATGCACAGTCAACTTAGAGTATGTAAACTTCTGACTCACTGGAATTATGATACAGTGAGTTATATGTGAAAGAATCTGTATGTAAACAATTGTTGGAAAAATTACTTGTGTCATGCACATATAGTAGATGTCCTAACTGACTTGCCAAAACTATAGTTTGTTAACATGAAATTTGTGGAGTGGTTGATAAACGAGTTTTAATGACTCCAACCTAAGTGTATGTAAACTTCCGCCTTCAACTGTATATAGAATCTTTATTTGTTTTCCTTAAGTGTGGTGCTCAAAACAGGTGTGGATGACGGGTCGCCACTGATTGATTATCAGTAGTGATTGTTTTTTTTGTGTTGTGTTCTCTACAGTTGGAGGATGGAGCACTGAAACCCCTTCAGAAACACTGTCCTGAACTAACCACTATCAACATGCAGTCCTGCTCAGTAAGACCGAGAGAAAGAGATGGAGAGAGTGTGTGTATTCATTAGTAGGGATTGAAAGACAGAACATGTGTGTAACGTGTGTTATTTATAAGCAGGAGATTAACACCCCCTTTACTTTTTTCATTTAAAATGAATTAAATTGAGATTATAATGTCAAAGTGGAATTATGTTTTAAAAAATGACAAGATGAAATGTCTTGAGTCAAGCATTCAACCCCTTTACTATGGCAAGCCTAAATAAATTCCGGAGTAAAAATGTGCTTAACAAGTCACATAATGAGTTGCATGGACTCTGTGTGCAATAATAGTTTTAACATTTTTTAATGACTACCTCATCTCTGTACCCCACACATACAATTATCTGTAAGGTCCCTCAGGCGAGCAGTGAAATTCAAACACCGATTCAACCATAAAGACCAGGGAGGTTTTCCATTGCCTCGCAAAGAAGGGCACCTATTGGTAGAAAAAAAACAGACATTGAAAATCTCTTTGAGCATGATGAAGTTAATTACACTTTGGATGGTGTATCAATATACCCAGTCACTACCAAGATACAGGCCTCCTTCCTAACTCCATTGCCGGAGAGGAAGGAAACCGTTCAGGGATTTCACCATGAGCACAATGATGACTTTTAAACAGCTACAGAGTTTAATGGCAGTGATAGGAGAAAACGGAGGATGGATCCATAACAGTGTAGTTACTGATAGAAGGAAGCTTGTACAGAATAAAAATATTCCAAAACATGCATCCTGTTTGCAATAAGGCACTAAAGAAAAACTGCAAAGAAATTAACTTTATATTCTGAATACAGTGTTATGCTTGGGGCAAATACAACACATCGCTGAGTACCACTCTTCATATTTTCAAGCATGGGGGTGGCTGCATCATGTTATGGGTATGCTTGTCATCTGCAAGGACTAGGGAGTTTTTTTAGAATATAAATAAACGGAATAGAGCGAAAGGAAAACCTGGTTCGGTCTGCTGTCCAGCAGACACTGGGATAAAAATGACAATAACCTAAAACACAAGGCCAAATATACACTGGAGTTGTTTACCAAGATGACATTGAATGTTCCGGACTGGCCTAGTTACAGTTTTGACTTAAATCGGCTTGAAAATCTATGGCAAGACTTGAAAATGGCTGGCTAGCAATTAAATCAATTTTAGTCCCACCTTGTAACACAACAAAATGTGGAAGTCGAGGGGTGTGAATACTTTCTGAAGGCACTGTAAGTGATTGCAGAAACAGACAGAGACACAGACAGACAGACCGAGAGACAGACAGATATGCACGCGTAATGTGTGTTTGTTAACAGCAGATAACTGATGATGGCTTGGTCAGTCTGTGTCGGGGGTGCCACAAGCTGCAGGTCCTGTGTATCTCTGGCTGCAGTAACATTACAGACGCCTCTCTCACTGCTCTGGGTCTCAACTGTCCCCGACTGAAGTAAGAAATGGGAAATGTGTCCCTTTCTTGTAATTGTGGATTAGGTCTACTGATAAACACCCCATACATACACTAAACCAATGCATAACCAATGCATAACCAATACATAACCAATGGTTGGGTGTGTGTGTCAGGATCTTGGAGGCTGCGCGATGTTCACAGGTTACAGACGCTGGGTTTACTGTACTGGCCAGGGTAAGTGCTTCTCTGTCTCCTTCGTCACTTTTATTTTGTCTTGATCTGTGTGTTTCGATCCCTGAAATGCTGACCTGATGCATCTTTTGTTTCAACAGAATTGTCATGAGATGGAAAAAATGGATTTAGAAGAATGTATTTTGGTAAGATTTCATGGGGTTCTTTTCTCAGACTCAATCTACAGTTGCATTCAATCAGAGATTGGTTGAGCCTGTCTGATTATATGTACTGTATCTGGGTTTGATTGAGTCTGTCTCCTCTCACAGGTGACTGACAACACACTAGTCCAGCTCGCTATTCACTGCCCTCGCCTGCAAGCACTGGTACTTATTGGTGTGTGTGTGTGTGTGTCTTCATTCATAACTCCCCCCTATCAAACTGTGTGTGTTTGTGTGCATGTGCGTGTGTGTACATTACAGTATGTAATATAGTTTCTACTGTCTATCCTCTCCACCAGTCTCTCTCCCACTGTGAGTTGATAACAGACGATGGTATCAGGGCGCTGAGCAGCAGTGTGTGTGGACAGGAGCGCATCACAGTGGTGGAGTTGGATAACTGCCCTCTGATCACAGACGTGACTTTGGAGCACCTGAAGAACTGCCACCGTCTGGAAAGGATAGAACTCTACGACTGCCAGCAGGTCACCAGGGCCGGCATCAAACGCATACGGGTCAGTCATCACCATGACTCTCTTACTGCACTACATCTCCCAAGCTGCATCACTGTGGCTGTAATGTCAAAGCTCCTGCATGGCCTGGTGGGAGTTGCAGTTTACTGAGGCTGATGTTGCTCCTGTATAAATAATAGAATGACCTGCACACTGTTGTAATATACGGCAATATAGTTTATTGCAACGTTGCAACTGTCATATGAAATACATGGGAGAATATACAACTGTGTGAAATATTGTTGGATGTGTATGTTACATTGGGAATGACGTTGCTCCTCCGTCTCCATACAGGCTCATCTCCCAGAGATAAAAGTCCACGCCTACTTTGCCCCGGTGACACCCCCTCCTTCGGTGCACGGCGGGGGCCAGAGGCTGTGTCGCTGCTGCATCATCCTCTGACAGTGGAGGGCCAGGGGGGGTCAGCTCTGCCTGCAGGTCCTACTGCTGTGAACCCCCCCCCAACAATAACCCACCTGATCCCTGCAAGATGATGAGACAGACCCTGAACCCCACCACTACACAACTACACCCTGAACCCCACCACAAGACAACTACACCCTAAACCCCACCACAATACCTGGAACCCCACCCCACCACAACACAACTATACCACAATACCCTGAACCCCGCCACTACACAACTACACCCTGAACCCCACCACAACACCCTGAACCCCACCACAACACGACACAACTACAACCTGAACCCCACCACTAGAAAACTACACCACAATAACATGAATCCCACCACAACACACCTACACCACAATACCCTGAACCCCACCACAACTACTCCCTGAACCCCACCACAACTACACCACAACACCCTGAACCCCACCACAACACAACTACATCACAATACCCTGAACCCCACCACTACACAACTACACCCTGAACCCCAGCACAACACAACTACACAACTACACCACAACACCCTGAACCCCACCACAACTACACCACAACAACCTGAACCCCACCACAACTAAACCACAACACCCTGAACCCCACCACAACACAACTATACCACAATAACCTAAACCCCACCACTACACCCTGAACCCCACCACAACACCCTGAACCCCACCACAACACAACTACACCCTGAACCACACCACAACTACACCACAATATCCTGAACCCCACCACAACACAACACAACTACACCCTGAACCCCACCACAACACAACTTCACCACAATACCCTGAACCCCACCACAACACAACTACTCCCTGAACCCCACCACAACTATACCACAACACCCTGGGCCCCACCACTATACCACAATACCCTGAACCCCACCACTATACCACAACACCACAATCCCCTGAACCTCACCACAACTACACCAAAACACCCTGAAACCCACCACAACACAACTACACCACAATACCCTGAACCCCACCACAACTGCACCACAAACACCCTGAACCCCACCACAACTGCACCACAAACACCCTGAACCCCACCACAACTGCACCACAAACACCCTGAACCCCACCACAACTGCACCACAAACACCATGAACCCCACCACAACTGCACCACAAACACCATGAGCCCCACCACAACTACACCACAACACAACTACACCACAACACCCTGAACCCCACCACAACTACACCACCACACAACACCCTGAACCACAACACAACTACACCACAATACCCTGAACCCCACCACAACTACTCCCTGAACCCCACCACAACACAACTACACCACAATACCCTGAACCCCACCACAACTGCACCACAAACACCCTGAACCCCACCACAACTGCACCACAAACACCATGAGCCCCACCACAACTACACCACAAACACACTGAGCCCCACCACAACACAACTACACCACAACACCCTGAACCCCACCACAACTACACCACCACACAACACCCTGAACCACAACACAACTACACCACAATACCCTGAACCCCACCACAACTACTCCCTGAACCCCACCACAACTACACCACAATACCCTGAACCCCACCACAACTACACCACAACATATTGTACCCCACCACAACACAACTGCTCCCTGAACCCCACCACAACTACACCACAACATCTTGAACCCCACCAACACAACTACTCCCTGAACCCCACCACAACAACACCACAACACCCTGAACCCCACCACAACACAACTACACCACAATACCCTGAACCCCACCACTACACAACTACACCACAACACCCTGAACCCCACCACAACTACACCACAACATATTGAACCCCACCACAACTACACCACAACACCCTGAACCCCACCACAACAACACCACAACACCCTGAACCCCACCACAACACAACTACACCACAATACCCTGAACCCCACCACTACACAACTACACCACAACACCCTGAACCCCACCACAACACAACTACACAACTATACCACAACACCCTGAACCCCACCACAACTATACCACAACACCCTGAATCCCACCACTATACAACGACACCTTGAACCCCACCACAACTACACCACAACACCATGAACCCCACCACAACACAACTACACCACAATACCCTGAACCCCACCACAACACAACTGCTCCCTGAACCCCACCACAACTATACCACAACATCTTGAACCCCACCACAACACAACTACTCCCTGAACCCCACCACAACACCTTGAACTACACCACTATACCCTGAACCCCACAACTACACCACAACACCCTGAACCCCACCACTACACAACTACACCACAACACCCTGAACCCCACCACAACACAACTACACAACTATACCACAACACCCTGAACCCCACCACAACTAAACCACAACACCCTGAACCCCACCACAACACAACGATACCACAACACCATGAACCCCACCACAACACAACTACACCACAATACCCTGAACCCCACCACAACTACACCACAATACCTGAACCCCACCACAACACAACTGCTACCTGAACCCCACCACAACTACACCACAACATCTTGAACCCCATCACAACACAACTACTCCCTGAACTCCACCACAACACCTTGAACCCCACCACTACACAACTACACCACAATACTCTGAACCCCACCACAACTACACCACAAACACCCTGACCCCCACCACAAACACCCCGAGCCCCACCACAACTACACCACAAACACCCTGAGCCCCACCACAACTACACCACAAACACCCCGAGCCCCACCACAACTACACCACAAACACCCTGAGCCCCACCACAACTACAGCACAAACACACTGAGCCCCACCACAACTACACCACAAACACCCTGACCCCCACCACAAACACCCCGAGCCCCACCACAACTACACCACAAACACCCTGAGCCCCACCACAACTACACCACAAACACACTGAGCCCCACCACAACTACACCACAAACACCCTGAGCCCCACCACAACTACACCACAAACACACTGAGCCCCACCACAACTACACCACAAACACCCCGAGCCCCACCACAACTACACCACAAACACCCTGAGCCCCACCACAACTACACCACAAACACACTGAGCCCCACCACAACTACACCACAAAACCCTGAACCCCACCACTACACAACTACACCAAAATACCCTGAACCCCACCACAACTACACCACAAACACCCTGACCCCCACCACAAACACCCCGAGCCCCACCACAACTACACCACAAACACCCTGAGCCCCACCACAACTACACCACAAACACACTGAGCCCCACCACAACTACACCACAAACACCCTGAGCCCCACCACAACCACACTGGGCCCCACCACAACTACACCACAAACACCCTGAGCCCCACCACAACCACACTGGGCCCCACCACAACTACACCACAAACACCCTGAGCCCCACCACAACCACACTGGGCCCCACCACAACTACACCACAAACACACTGAGCCCCACCACAACTACACCACAAAACCCTGAACCCCACCACTACACAACTACACCAAAATACCCTGAACCCCACCACAATAACACCACAAACACCCTAACCCCCACCACAAACTCCCTGAGCCCCACCACAAACACCCCGAGCCCCACCACAACTACACCACAAACACACTGAGCCCCACCACAACTACACCACAATATCCTGAACCCCACCACAACAACACCACAACACCCTGAACCCCACAACTATACCACAATACCCTGAACCCCACCACTACACAACTACACCAAAACACCCTGAACCCCTCCACAACAACAACACAACACCCTGCACCCCACCACAACTATACCACCACACAACACCCTGAACCCCACCACAACACTCTGAACCCCACCACAACACCCTGAACCCCACCACAACACCCTGAACCCCACCACAACACCCTGAACCCCACCACAACACCCTGAACCCCACCACAACACCCTGAACCCCACCATGACCACAACACCCTGAACCCCACCATGACCACAACACCCTGAACACCACCATGACCACAACACACTGGACCCCACCACGACTATACCACAACACACTAGACCCCACCACTACACAACTACACCACAATACCCTGAACCCCACCACTACACCACAATACCCTGAACCCCACCACAACACATTGATCCCCACAACAACACAACTACACCACAATACCCTGAACCCCACCACAACTACACCACAAACACCCTGAACCCCACCACGACTACAACACAACACCCTGGACCCCACCACAACACAACACCCTGGACCCCACCACAACTACACCACAATACCCTGAACCCCACCACAACTACAACACAACACCCTGGACCCCACCACAACTACAACACCCTGGACCCCACCACAACTACACCACAATACCCTGAACCCCACCACAACTACAACACAACACCCTGAACCCCACCACAACTACAAGACAACACCCTGAACCCCACCACGACTACACCACAACACACTGGACCCCACCACAACTACAACACAACACCCTAAACCCCACCACGACTACAACACAACACCCTGAACCCCACCACGACTACACCACAACACCCTGAACCCCACCATGATTATAACACAACACCCTGAACCCCCCCACGACTACAACACAACACCCTGAACCCCACCACGACTACAACACAACACCCTAAACCCCACCACGACTACAACACAACACCCTGAACCCCACCACGACTACACCACAACACCCTGAACCCCACCATGATTACAACACAACACCCTGAACCCCCCCACGACTACAACACAACACCCTGAACCCCACCACGACTACAACACAACACCCTAAACCCCACCACAACTACAAAACAACACCCTGAACCCCACCACGACTACACCACAATACCCTGAACCCCCCCACGACTACAACACAACACCCTGAACCCCACCACGACTACAACACAACACCCTAAACCCCACCACAACTACAAAACAACACCCTGAACCCCACCACGACTACACCACAATACCCTGAACCCCACCACAACTACAAAACAACACCCTGGACCCCACCACAACTACAACACAAAACCCTGGACCCTATGAACCACACAGTCTTCTTCAGTAGGCAGTAAACAGAAGGTTATTCAAAAATGAGAGGTTCTGAATTTTTCCAATGATAAACAAAAAAATATATAATTCTGTTGCGAACTGTTTTTCTACAGTCTGACTTCCTGAACACGACCCTGGTAAACACCCTGGACCTACTGGTCACTACAGGTCTCTGATCAATACAGACTGATTGATCACTACTGATAAATGATCAATTGATCAGTAGGACTCTTGCTGATCTGCACCGCAATCTCCTACTCGGGTGGAGGGAGGGGAGTGTGAGGGGTCTTTTTTCTCTGAGTCTAGCCTCCCTCCCCTTCCAGACCCCTCCTCTCCAACATTACCCTTCCCTTCCAGACCCCTCCTCTCCAACGCTTGGACTAGAGGATGAGGGGGTACGATCCTAAAGAGGCAGAAGTCTCCAACCCACAAGATGGTGGACAGTGTTATTCAGGAAGGTGCAATGGTACAGAACTTGCACATAGGAGTACAGACGTGACAACGAGCATTGGTAATCATGTCAACTCCATACGTTACAATTCAATCTGCCAAGTTTGAACCGTATTGTCCTTCTAACCACACATCTGGACAACGCATCACTCTGGGTGGACTTCATCTCAACCGATCACACGCCACCTCTGTGTGACCGTGCTGTAAGTCAACCTGCTTCGACCACTGGACACCCAGCCTGTGAACGCCAAAAGGAGGATTCTGGCAAGTGTAGTGATTCTGGGTGTGAGCAGAGAGGATGCTGGGATAGCTCTCTGAGACTCGGATCTACGGAGGGGACACCACTAAACCCCGCCCATCCAGGTGCAAACTGAAAACCAGTGCAAAACTGGAAGTACAAAACTGAACATTTGATGTTTTTTCTGAGAACTTGCCATTTGAGACTCAGTTTTTGTTTGTAAAGAGAATGTTTTGCAATGATGGCAAAAAAAGAATTACAATATGGCAACCCCCCTTCGGATTGGAGTTGGCCAGTAACACATGTTTATTTTTATTTTCCCTCTTTTTTTCCAGTGCTTATTGTAATCGTCCCTGCTTGTCTATCCAGAGAGGGAGATTAGATCTGTGTATCTCTCCTTTTGAAAATAATGAAAGCAAACTGTTACTGTTGGACAGAAATGGACTGTCTCTGTCAGAAGCACAGCATCTGATGACATCGAGTTGTTTTTGTATGCTACATCACTGGAACATGTGTACTCAGGACCTCTTGTGAAACTGTGTGACTGTGGAACACACAGGCCTGGTTCCAAGCTGACCACTAGCCGCTTGTGCACTGTGTGACTGTGGAACACACAGGCCTGGTTCCAAGCTGACCACTAGCCTCTTGACCACTGAGCAACTCCTGAGTCCCCCTCAAAGAAATGAAAGCCAGAGGTTTGAGCCTAAGTGACGATCATGCGTCTTAAAAAATAAATACATCTGGAGCAGTGGAAACAAGCAACGTGGCAGATACTTCACATAGTCTACAAGATGGAGATAGAGGGCAAGGTTACGGTTAATTCCACTGTATTTTCAGATGTTCAAGGGAGAGTTAAGAAGTGGTTACCAGAAGTGGGCCTTGATCAATTTGAGGGCGAGGTATAGCTATGTTACTGCTATGTTACCTACCATGAGCGTTCTTATCTACGGCGTTCCCGGGGATAAAGGGTCAGGGCTAGGGGCCAGTGGTGGGTTTGGGATGAGGCCTGTGTGTGTGTGTGTAAAATCTCAGACAGACAGAGGTGTATCGTATATAATATGGGTGTTTGACTTAGATGCTGCTGGTGCTGAGTTGTGAAGCTGACTGACCTCCAGGGTTGGAGTCAATTCCTTTTCAAAAATGGAATTGATCACAACCCTGCTGACCTCACTACATGGCAGTGATACTAACAGCCTCTCTTTGACAGATGGTCTAACAGGAGTTTTATGTTGAAGAAAATAAATAATGAATAAATAAACATAACATAAATAAAAGTAACTGATAGTAAATGTGCTCTGACTATCTCTACAGTGGAATTTGTTCGTGTGTGTGTGTGTGTGTGTGTGTGTGAAATCCTCACCCTGACCAGCAGATGTCGCTGGCGAGCCGTGTAGGTTGATCAAGATTGGGATGCTCGCCCAAATCTGGACACCCATCAACAATATCTTATATATTCTCCGTGTGCAGGTCATTTTACTTTGAGAAAATATAAGTATGATTATTTTCATCCAAGCTGCAATAAGGATCAAATGTATTAAAACCTCCAACTTCCATATATTTCCTTTTTAAAATTAGATTATGGGTTGAATATCCTTTACCAGTAAGTGGAAAAATGATAAACTGTAAAATGATTACTTTAGGGATAGACCTACCACAATCTGACCATCTCCAGGAAATAGCCCTCGGCAGCAGTGATATTACCGTAGTTTCCATTTTTCAGATAAAGTGATGGAGGGGTTGTTACTTAGCTTGCTCTGGCATGGAGCATATTGAAAATATGTTCTACTTCCCTCCTCAAATAAGATTAAACTTTTATAAAAGTATTCATATTTTTCGTTTCTGTCCAGATATTGCAGGTAATTCGTGATGTCTTCTCACTTGTGAATAAGTAACGGGGCTGGGGATTTTCCGTCAGGCAGTAAACTGGATAGTTGTGCGCAGTGCTGAAAAAGCAGGGTTGCCAGTTTGGAGAAAATATACATATAGGGGCAGAACGTGAGGGTCTTGGTCTCCATGTGGGGGAATTTGATGAGATGGGAGATGTATTTTTAGAGGTTGGATGTGTTTGATAAAGTAACACTAAAATTGCTAGGATGGTTTAATTTAAATTGCCTCTGGTGCAACTCAAATCTGCATGATAGTTGCAGTGGATGTGTGTGTGTTCTCAAGTGTCTTTTGCATGACAAGACTATGTTAACCCGCTGATCTAAAGCCTAGAGAAATAAAACCTAATGTGGTTCAAATGCAATTTAAGCCAATGTATGCCCCTTGATTTTTGAAGAATATTAAATAATATTTAATGAGCAATTTATTTACTTTTAAACTAAGCACCTATTGTTCCATTGGTTGTGTTTTTGTTGTCATATTAGACAATAAGCTACAACAACAAAAAACAATTTTAAATATTTAATTACAAAAGTAAAACTCCTTGACCACAACAGAATACAAGTTAACAAACACTGTATATACAAAAGTATGTGGACACCCCATCAAATGAGTGGTTTTGGCTATTTCTACCACACCTGTTGCTGACAGGTGTATAATATCGAGCACAAAGCCATGCAATCTCCATAGACAAACATTAACAGTAGAATGGCCTTACTGAAGAGCTCAGTGACTTTCAACGTGGCACCGTCATAGGATGCCACCTTTCTAACAAGTCAGTTTGTCAAATTGATGCTGTGCTAGAGCTGCCCTGCTAGAGCTGCCCTTGTAGAGCTGCCCTGCTAGAGCTGCCCTGCTAGAGCTGCCCCAGTCAACTGTAATAGCTGTTATTGTGAAGTGGAAACGTCTAGGAGCAACAACGGCTCAGCCGCAAAGTGTTAGGCCACACAAGCTCACAGAACGGGACCGTCAAGTGCTGAAGTGCGCAGCCTGTAAAAATCATCTGTCCTCGGCTGCAACACTTACTACAGAGTTCCAAACTGTCTCTGGAAGCAAAGTCAACACAAGAACTGTTCGTTGGGAGCGTCATGAAATGGGTTTCCATGGCCGAGCAGCCGCACACAAGCCGAAGATCACCATGCACATTGCCAAATGTCTGCTGGAGTGGTGTAAAGCTCACCACTATTGGACTATGGAGCAGTGGAAACATGTTCTCTGGAGTGATGAATCATGCTTCACCCTCTGGCAGTCCAATGGACACATCTGGGTTTGGTGGATGCCAGGAGAACGCTACCTGCCCCAATGCTCTAGTGCCAACTGTAAAGTTTGGTGACGGAGGAGTAATGGTCTGGGCCTGTTTTTCATGGTTCGGTCTAGGCCCGTTAGTTCCAGTGAAGGGAAATCTAAACGCTACAGCATACAATGATATTCTAGACGATTCTGTGCTTCCAACTTTGTGGCAACAGTTTGGGGAAGGCCCTTTCCTGTTTCAGCATGACAATTTCCCTGTGCACAAAGCGAGGTCCATACAGAAATGGTTTGTTGAGATCAGTGTGGAAGAATTTGACTGGCCTATTCAGAATCCTGACCTCAACTCTATTAAACACCTTTGGGATGAATTGGAACGTAGACTGCGAGCCAGACCTAATCGCCCAACATCAGTCCCCGAACTCACTAATGCTGAATGTGGCTGAATAGAAGCAAGTCCCTGAAGCAATGTAGGAACATCATCTAGTGGAAAGCCTTCCCAGAGGAGTGGAGGCTGTTATAGCAGCAAAGGGGGGGACCAACTCCATATTAATGCTCATGATTTTGGAATGAGATGGTCGTCATGTAGTGTAAGGTAGCTACTGCATGTGCACATTTTCCAGACTGCACCTGAGCTAGCCCTTGGTCATGACTCTCAGGTCCATCACATTACACATAAGAGTTGTTGGAAGAAGGAGGCTCTGTAGGGGAGAGTTCTGTTAAGAGCCACAATACCTGAACATTAATATGCATTGCTTGTGGTGCGGTTTTGGAAGCACAAGGAACTTATCTTTCATATCAGTGAGAAATAATAAAAAGGTTCAATTGAAACACACATTTTATTGTTTAACCGGCTCAAACAGTGTTTGAGTTTGTATTTTGCATCTTTGAAATTATTTTGATGTGATAGAGTAAAGTAGAAGCTTTATGTTTCTATAGCCGTATCATAATTGAGAATCAATTCACGTTTAGTTGGAATATTTGGCTGTTTTGGCTTCCAGGGCCAATTCACCCTTTAAACAGAACATGTAAGGTCCTTGGACTAACTAACATTAGGCTCCGTTAGTCCAGTATTGGGCTACACCTGTGTATGACATTTACATTTGAATGATAAGGAACATCTGAGAAAACAGCTTCAAATATTAATACTTTTCATGCAACATGTAGACAAAATTCAATATACAGCAGTTATTTTTTGTGTCAAGAAAGAGATATGAAAAATATTTCAAAGTAAACAGAGTAATGTGCGGGATAACAACTTCCTGGCAACCCTGCGAAGGACCCCTTCGTCGTCTGCTCCTACTAGTCAACTGCAGTCACCGGCTTGGCGCTGGCTTTCAGCGGGGGAGGGTTTAGCTAGACAGTTTAGCAGGGGCGATTATTCCCGGATTAAAAGTAGGCAGGAACTGTGGGAGGAAGGCTGAAACACTGTTCTCGAAGTTTTGGCGCAACTTTATTTTCAAGGGTTCGACAACACCTCCCTGGAGAGGTTTTTCAACTCATGGAATACATAAATGAAGCGAAACTAGGCGTCAGGCCTGTGACCAACTAGCTAACTGTTAGTTTAGCTAACGTTGCTTTCCACATATCTCGCTATCCACTAGGTGTTGCCACCGTGCGTGACTAACTTCGTTAGCTTAGCTACTAGTAGCTTTATTGTGTTATGGATTGATACAGGCCCGGTTAGTTTTACTGCAAATGTGTCTTATTTTTCAAAACTTTTAGAAAGTTATTGCTAACAAGTTATCCGAGAGCAACATTCTCTATCCTTCGCTGAAATCAAATTTGAGCAGTGTGTGTTTTGGACAAAGTGATTGCGCTAGCCAAGCTAATTTGACAGGCGTTTGTTTTGTTGTTGATCAAACGTAAAATCGCGGTCACCCAAGCGTCCAGGCAGCTGTCATCCGCTCAGAAGAAAGGGACCACCGACCGGAGCGAACCTTTTTCCACACCCAACCCGCCAGGACCCCCTGTAGTCTGCGGCTGGCCCCAGAAGGAGCTGGCCACACGGCACTGCCTGCCCAATGGAGGAACATGACAACATGGATTATTTTTACCAGCAGGTCCTGCAGAAAGACGTTACCCGCAGGCTGCAGGTCGGGCAGGACTTCATAGACTACCTGAACGACCCGCAGAGGTCCACCGATGTGGAGCAAGACAAACCACGGCTGGATAAAACTGTAGATGAGCTGACGGGATGGGTCAACTCCAGCAACTACAAGGTGAGGGGACGTTGCGGTGTACTTTGCAGAGGTCCATTGTCCCCCAATCGATCCTGTTTTTGGTAATCGTTGACTAACTAGTTACTTTGAGAGAAATGTTTGTGGTGATAGGATGTCGACAGGGAATTTCTACTGGAGGGATGCCTAGCCAGGGGTGATGATCAGTGTGGGGACAATAGCTAGCGAGCTAGGAAGCGAGAAAGAAGTTACTCATTGGATAACGAACTGTCCCCGCCGTCTCGCTGTAACCGATACAGGTAACTGACAAGATAAAGGAAACGCCAACGTGGTGTCTATGGGGGCGTTGGGCCACAAAGAGCCGCCTGGACAAAGATTCTACAAGTGTCTGGAACTCTGTTGGGGCGATGCGACTCCAGTCTTCCACGATCACTTCCATCATTTGGTGTTTCGTTGACTGAGGCGCGCAGGAAATCACCTGCTTTCAATATAATCTGTATCCCTCATTTTCTCAAGTGTTTCCTTTATTTTGTGAGTTACCTGTATTTTGAGCTGTAATAGTACCGAATTGAGCTGATCTGATTCAAACAGCCCACTAATGTCCTCCAAACCAGGCCTGCAGTTTAAAAGGGTAACATTTTCTTAAATGATAGCCGACGCTAGCTAACTGCTAACCATCCACGCTTGTTCAGCCAGTTAGCTAGAATAATCTAGTACTAATACATTTAATACAAGTGATATGTTATCTTGTGACTCTCAATGTGATGGGATTGAGTTCGAGATCCATCCGTTTTTGGTTGTTTTCCTAGCCCAGACAGACGGCTAGTAGTGGGCTGTGTGTGTGCTTGGAGGAGGCCCCCATTGTCAGAGGAGCACCCAGACTAGAGCAGAAGATGGGGGAGGGGTCAGGGCACCCATTGTGAGTGTCAATTAGCGAGTTCGTTTTGCATGGCCCACTGACCCGGGTGGTAAAGTTTTAGACCTTTCCGTTGGTCCTTTAATTAGATCTCCACCCACCCGGGACACCGGTCCATGTAAAACGAACTGGCGCGGTATGTCATATCGGTATCTGTGGAAAATGCTGGAATGTGGCCCTTGTTTTCTTTGCTAAGTTATCTCCTAAACCCAGACAGTTATGTCTGAACCATGGAATGAATCCCTGCAGCAGACACAGAAGGTGATGTTTGTTACATTCAACTGGAGGTGAAACTACTTCAGTATAGATGACCTTCCCTGGTATAACACCAGAGTTTAAGCCCATGGAAAGTCTCAGGCTGGACCGGGCTGCAATGAAAAAGGTCACAAGACTTTCCAGAGGATTCAGTGAAATAAAACTGAAATCAGCTCAAAGTATCGTATTATTTCCCTTAGGGTTATATATTATTATAATAGGATGACATAGTTTGACAGAAACACAGAATGTGACATCAGCAGGATAATCACTTTGACCAGGGTGTGATTGAGTTAGTTATATGAGCCTGGTCCAATTACAACTGAACTCCCTATCCTCTTGCGAGCTCCTTCGGTGTTTACAGTACATGTCTATATTCACACAGCATCTCAAAGGAACACATCTAGAATCAGGTCCCACCTGTCCTTATATATTTTTTATTCATCGTGATTTTACCCTTCTCTTCAAATTAGAGATCCTAATTGGCCGAGAGCAGAAAAGGGGAGGGGCCGGCTGCTGTGAAGATGCTGAGTCAGCCCAGATGAGCTAGATGGAGGGAGGACAGAAGAGAGAGACTGAGATTGAGAGGGAGCGCGACTCCAGATAGGATTCGGATTCAGGAATAGCAAACACGAGTGCAGGAGACAGGGAGATTTGATGCAGAGTAGGAAAGGAGGAGAGGTTGGAGAGGGGTCAAGAGTGATTGAGTCAGAGACAGGATGTGTAAAGCCCCAGACAGACTGAGACTCACTCAGAGCTGCTGTACAGAGGAGAGTTGTCATTTTTTGTATTTAACTAGGCAAGTCGGTTAAGACATTTTTATTTACAATGATGGCCTCCTGCTGGGACGGGGGCAGGGTTAAAAATATAGGACAAACACACGCATCACGACAAGAGAGACAACACTACATAGAGACCTAAGACAACAACAGCATGACAGCAACACATGACAACAACACGGCAGCAACACATGACAACAACACGGCAGCAACACATGACAACAACACGGCAGCAACACATGACAACAACAGCATGGCAGCAACACATGACAACAACACGGCAGCAACACATGACAACAACAGCATGGCAGCAACACATGACAACAACACGGCAGCAACACATGACAACAACAGCATGGCAGCAACACATGACAACAACACGGCAGCAACACATGACAACAACAGCATGGCAGCAACACATGACAACAACACGGCAGCAACACATGACAACAACAACACGGCAGCAACACATGACAACAACAACACGGCAGCAACACATGACAACAACAGCATGGCAGCAACACATGACAACAACAGCATGGCAGCAACACATGACAACAACACGGCAGCAACACATGACAACACGGCAGCAACACATGACAACAACAGCATGGCAGCAACACATGACAACAACAACACGGCAGCAACACATGACAACAACAACACGGCAGCAACACATGACAACAACAACACGGCAGCAACACATGACAACAACAACACGGCAGCAACACATGACAACAACAGCATGGCAGCAACACATGACAACAACAACACGGCAGCAACACATGACAACAACACGGCAGCAACACATGACAACAACAGCATGGCAGCAACACATGACAACAACAGCATGGCAGCAACACATGACAACAACACGGCAGCAACACATGACAACAACACGGCAGCAACACATGACAACAACACGGCAGCAACACATGACAACAACACGGCAGCAACACATGACAACAACACGGCAGCAACACATGACAACAACACGGCAGCAACACATGACAACAACACGGCAGCAACACATGACAACAACACGGCAGCAACACATGACAACAACAGCATGGCAGAAACACATGACAACAACACGGCAGCAACACATGACAACAACACGGCAGCAACACATGACAACAGCATGGCAGCAACACATGACAACAACAGCATGGCAGAAACACATGACAACAACACGGCAGCAACACATGACAACAACACGGCAGCAACACATGACAACAACACGGCAGCAACACATGACAACAACACGGCAGCAACACATGACAACAACACGGCAGCAACGCATGACAACAACAGCATGGCAGCAACACATGACAACAACACGGCAGCAACACATGACAACAACAGCATGGCAGCAACACATGACAACAACATGGCAGCAACACAAAACATGGTACAGACAACAGCACAAAGGGCAAGAAGGTAGAGACAATGTTGCTGGTTCCTCTTTTATTTATGGACTAAATATATCCCTCTCTCTTCCTCTCATTCTCCCTCTTTCTCTCAAACACACTGCAGCAAATTCTCCTCATGCTCATTGACATAACAGTAAGGCCATTCCCTCTGCAACACACACGCTCCACAGCAGCCACATTAATATTGCAGACTGCCTTATCTTCACTCTCCGAATGTTTTAGAGCTGCTGATCCACTGGGTTTGAACCCAGGTTAGCTGCGCTCTAATAAACTTACCCTGCTGAGCTAAAGCCTGGGATAGTGTTTAGGTCTCAGACAATTGGAGAATCTCAACTGTACACTCCTGGTGTCCCTTCGCCTCCTTCTCAAAACCCATTGGAGGAGAAGGTCAGCGGTCCCTCCCTGTGACCTTCTCCTCGGTGGGTTTAAAGAGAGAGAGGACGGGAGGAGTGTGTTCACTGCTCAGCTGGCCTGCTGACTTCCACCACTGTCACCCCCAGGTAAACTCACACACATACACAGCCCCCTCAATCGCTCTCAACCCCTCCAGTGGAGCTGCCATATGGCGGTGAGGGAGGGGGTGTCTTTTCTCTCTCCTCTGTCCTCCCTACTCTCTCCTCTGTCCTCCCTACTCGCTCCTCTGTCCTCCCTACTCGCTCCTCTGTCCTCCCTACTCTCTCCTCTGTCCTCCCTACTCTCTCCTCTGTCCTCCCTACTCTCTCCTTTCTTCTCACTCCTTCCTTTCCTCTCTTCTGTCTTCTCTTCCTTCTCTTCTGTCTCCTTTGTCCTCTCTTCTCTCCTTCTCTCTTCCCTGTCTTCTTCTTTTCGCTCTCCTCTGTCCTCCCTACTCTCTCTTCTGTTCGCTCTCCTCTGTCCTCCCTACTCTCTCGTCTGTTCTCTCTTCTCTGTCCTCCCTACTCTCTTGTCTGTTTTCTCTTCTCTGTCCTCCCTACTCTCTCGTCTGTTCTCTCTTCTCTGTCCTCCCTACTCTCTCTTCTGTTCGCTCTCCTCTGTCCTCCCTACTCTCTCGTCTGTTCTCTCTTCTCTGTCCTCCCTACTCTCTCGTCTGTTCTCTCTTCTCTGTCCTCCCTACTCTCTCGTCTGTTCTCTCTTCTCTGTCCTCCCTACTCTCTCTTCTCTGTCCTCCCTACTCTTCTCTTCTCTGGCCTCCCTACTCTTCTCTTCTCTGGCCTCCCTACTCTTCTCTTCTCTGGCCTCCCTACTCTTCTCTTCTCTGGCCTCCCTACTCTTCTCTTCTCTGGCCTCCCTACTCTCCTCCCTTGTCTTCTCTGTCCTCCCTACTCTCCTCCCTTGTCTTCTCTTTCCTCCCTACTCTTCTCTTCTCTGTCCTCCCTACTCTTCTCTTCTCTGTCCTCCCTACTCTTCTCTTTCTCCTTCTCTCTTCCCTGTCTTCTCTTCTCTCCTCTGTCATCCCTCCTCTGTCCTCTCTCTTCTCTGCCCTCTCTTCTCTGTCCTCGCTACTCTCCTCCCTTGTCTTCTCTTCTCTCTCTCCTTCTCTCTTCCCCGTCTTTTCTCTCCTCTCCTCTCTGTCATCCCTCCTCTGTCCTCTCTCTTCTCTGCCCTCTCTTCTCTGTCCTCCCTTCCCTCTCTTCTGCTTTCTGTTTTTTCCTTCATTGCTCTCTTTGCCTTGCCTCCTCTCATCCCTCTCTCATCCCTCTCTCTCGGTGTGTCCTCTGTCTTGTAATCAGCCATCTTCTCTGTCCTCCTCCTCCTCAGACCTCTGGACCTGGTCCAACATATGATGTCATGACGCCTTTGGTCTCAATACTCCACAAGAGAATAATCTGAGACATACGATTGAACTCCCTCTTTCTACCGCTCCCTTTTTCTCTACCTCCCTTTTTCTCTACCTCCCTCTTTCTCTCTCCCTTTTTCTATAGCTCCCTCTTTCTCTCCCTTTTTCTCTACCTCCCTTTTTCTCTAGCTCCCTTTTTCTCTACCTCCCTCTTTCTCTCTCCCTTTTTCTATAGCTCCCTCTTTCTCTCCCTTTTTCTCTCTCCCTCTTTCTACCGCTCCCTTTTTCTCTACCTCCCTCTTTCTCTACCTCCCTCTTTCTCTACCTCCCTTTTTCTCTACCTCCCTCTTTCTCTACCTCCCTTTTTCTTTCCCTCCCTTTTTCTCTCTCTCCCTCTTTCTACCGCTCCCTTTTTCTCTCTCCCTTTTTCTCTACCTCCCTTTTTCTCTTCCTCCCTCTTTCTCTCCCTTTTTCTCGACCTCTTCTCTCTCTCTTTTTCTCTCCCTCCCTCTTTCTCTACCTCAAACTTTCTCTCTTCCCTTTTCTCTCTCTCCCTCTTTCTACCGCTCCCTTTTTCTCTACCTCCCTCTTTCTCTCCCCCTCTTTCTCTCCCCCTCTTTCTCTACCTCCCTCTTTCTCTACCTCCCTCTTTCTCTACCTCCCTCTTTCTCTCTCCCTTTTTCTCTCTCTCCCTCTTTCAACCGCTCCCTTTTTCTCTACCTCCCTCCCTCTTTCAACCGCTCCCTTTTTCTCTACCTCCCTCCCTCTTTCTACCGCTCCCTTTTTCTCTACCTCCCTCCCTCTTTCTACCGCTCCCTTTTTCTCTACCTCCCTCTTTCTCTCTCCCTTTTTCTCTACCTCCCTCTTTCTCTCTTCCTTTTTCTCTCTCTCCCTCTTTCTACCGCTCCCTTTTTCTCTACCTCCCTTTTTCTCTACCTCCCCTTTTCTCTCTCCCTTTTTCTCTCTCTCCCTCTTTCTACCGCTCCCTTTTTCTCTACCTTTTTCTCTACCTCCCTCTTTCTCTCCCTTTTTCTCTACCTCTCTTTCTCTCTCCCTTTTTCTCTCCCTCCCTCTTTCTCTCTCCCTTTTTCTCTACCTCCCTCTTTCTCTCTCCCTTTTCCTCTACCTCCCTCTTTCTCTCTCCCTTTTCCTCTACCTCCCTCTTTCTCTCTCCTTTTTTCTCTACCTCCCTCTTTCTACCGCTCCCTTTTTCTCTACCTCCCTCTCTCTACCGCTCCCTTTTTCTCTACCTCCCTCTTTCTACCGCTCCCTTTTTCTCTACCTCCCTCTTTCTACCGCTCCCTTTTTCTCTACCTCCCTCTTTCTACCGCTCCCTTTTTCTCTACCTCCCTCTTTCTACCGCTCCCTTTTTCTCTACCTCCCTCTTTCTACCGCTCCCTTTTTCTCTACCTCCCTCTTTCTACCGCTCCCTTTTTCTCTACCTCCCTCTTTCTACCGCTCTCTTTTTCTCTACCTCCCTCTTTCTACCGCTCCCTTTTTCTCTACCTCCCTCTTTCTACCGCTCCCTTTTTCTCTACCTCCCTCTTTCTACCGCTCCCTTTTTCTCTACCTCCCTCTTTCTACTTCTCCCTTTTTCTCTACCTCCCTCTTTCTACTTCTCCCTTTTTCTCTACCTCCCTCTTTCTACTTCTCCCTTTTTCTCTACCTCCCTCTTTCTACTTCTCCCTTTTTCTCTACCTCCCTCTTTCTACTTCTCCCTTTTTCTCTACCTCCCTCTTTCTACTTCTCCCTTTTTCTCTACCTCCCTCTTTCTACTTCTCCCTTTTTCTCTACCTCCCTCTTTCTACTTCTCCCTTTTTCTCTACCTCCCTCTTTCTACTTCTCCCTTTTTCTCTACCTCCCTCTTTCTACTTCTCCCTTTTTCTCTACCTCCCTCTTTCTACTTCTCCCTTTTTCTCTACCTCCCTCTTTCTACTTCTCCCTTTTTCTCTACCTCCCTCTTTCTACCTCTCCCTTTTTCTCTACCTCCCTCTTTCTACCTCTCCCTTTTTCTCTACCTCCCTCTTTCTACCGCTCCCTTTTTCTCTACCTCCCTCTTTCTACCGCTCCCTTTTTCTCTACCTCCCTCTTTCTACTGCTCCCTTTTTCTCTACCTCCCTCTTTCTACTGCTCCCTTTTTCTCTACCTCCCTCTGTCTCCATCTACCTCCCTCTTTCTACTTCTCCCTCCCTCTTTCTACTTCTCCCTTTTTCTCTCCCTCCCTCTGTCTCCATCTCCCTCCCTCTGTCTCCATCTCCCTCCCTCTGTCTCCATCTACCTCCCTCTGTCTCCATCTACCTCCCTCTGTCTCCATCTACCTCCCTCTGTCTCCATCTACCTCCCTCTGTCTCCATCTACCTCCCTCTGTCTCCATCTACCTCCCTCTGTCTCCATCTACCTCCCTCTGTCTGTGGTTACCTGGCTCCTCTCAATCTGTTTGACTAAAATAGTGAATAACAGCAGTCAGGATCTCTCTCTCTGGGAGAGGGGGAATATTTTTACAGATTTTCTCTGGAATGTTGTGCTTCCATCGTGGTCTGCCAACATAAACATTCCAGACACACAGCTCCCTCTGCATGAGATCAGATCCTAATCTCACTCACTCACTCACTCACTCACTCACTCACTCACTCACTCACTCACTCACTCACTCACTCACTCACTCACTCACATACACACACACACTGGAAAACTAGACTACAGAGAGAGACAGAACTAGCTTTGATACTGTGTGTGTTGAGGGGGTGTATGTCTGTGTGTCACCCTGTGTTGACAGTATTGTGTGTGTCTGTCCTGTAGGTGGCGTTGTTGGGGATAGACATTGCCGGGGCGTTTGTCGATCGCTTGGGGGAGCGCTTCAGAGGATACCTGGGAACAGGTGAGATGCTTACATTCTTCTACCTCTTCTCTCTTTCTGTTTCTCTCACTCTTTCTGTCCCCTGATTCATCCTCTTTTCTATATTTAGGCTGCACATCGTCTGGCTTACAGTAGGACCAACCCATCTAACCCCCTTACACACACACACACACACACACACACACACACACACACACACACACACACACACCCCCTACAGCCATCATGGACTGCTCCTGTATCTGCCTTTGGTGTGTGTGTGGTGTGTGTGTGGTGTACTTGTATAACTCTGTCCTGTCAGACCACTGCCGCAGGTGCCACCAGTTGTCATTGTCACCCAGGCTGGCCACACACACACAGTCTAGCTCTAGGAGGAGACAGGCTGTCAGACTCCAAAGGGAAAACGACCCTCTGTGACTTTGCCTGAACCCAACTGAAAACACACACACTCCTCTCCTCTCTGTGGTGTGTGTGTGTGTAATGTCCTTAATGGAAAAGTTTTGTCTAATATCTCTCTTGGCGTTCAGGGCAAAAATATCCTCTAGACAAGCTCTATCATCCTCTGGTTCTATCATCCTCTGGTTCTATCATCCTCTGGTTCTATCGTCCTCTGGCTCTATCGTCCTCTGGTTCTATCGTCCTCTGGCTCTATCGTCCTCTGGCTCTATCGTCCTCTGGCTCTATCGTCCTCTGGCTCTATCGTCCTCTGGCTCTATCGTCCTCTGGCTCTATCGTCCTCTGGCTCTATCGTCCTCTGGCTCTATCGTCCTCTGGCTCTATCGTCCTCTGGCTCTATCGTCCTCTGGCTCTATCGTCCTCTGGCTCTAGCGTCCTCTGGCTCTAGCGTCCTCTGGCTCTATGGCCCTCTGGCTCTATGGCCCTCTGGCTCTATGGCCCTCTGGCTATATGGCCCTCTGGCTCTATGGCCCTCTGGCTCTATCGTCCTCTGGCTCTATGGCCCTCTGGCTCTAGCCCTCTAGCTCTATGGCCCTCTGGCTCTATGGCCCTCTGGCTCTAGCCCTCTGGCTCTAGCCCTCTGGCTCTAGCCCTCTGGCTCTAGCCCTCTGGCTCTAGCCCTCTCTCTACAAACACAGAGGAGAGTGAGATGAGATCATAGTGATTAAGAGGGACATTAGTGATCTACACAGAACTGACTCACTCCCCACTCGTTGTGTATTTCTGTTCCTGTCTCTCGTTGATGATGGGCTGTGGTCATCTTGTCCAGCGTTGTGAGGAGTGTGTGTCCAGTGTTCAGAAGAAGTGAAACCTCAGTCCTCTAATGCAACAGTTTAAAGAGCTAAAATGACAATGAATGAAGAGATGAGTTTTCTGGTGAATACCACATTGAACTCCCACATATATTCAGTATGTGTGTGTTTGATGCTAACATCAGACGATGACGTGTGTCCGTCTCGGCAACAATGTCCCCTGACGCTGTGTGCTGGACCCGTATTGTCCCTGTTGCTTATGAAACCAGCTGTGGTAGCAACAACCCACCACACACACACACACACACACACACACACACACACACACACACACACACACACAGAGGCATTCCTCCCAAAAAACATCAGCGGGGGAGTGACATGGTGATGTCATCCTAGAGCAACCTTCCTCGGTGTGTGTGTGTGTTTGAGGTTCAAAGGGGGAGTTTGAGGATTGCATAAAACAGTAGCAGAGAAACTAGTGCCTCTAAGGAAAATCTCAACTCCATCTGGTCCAAACTCTGTTTCCTCTCTGTCTGTTTGGTCCAAACTCTGTTTCCTCTCTGTCTGTCTGGTCCAAACTCTGTTTCCTCTCTGTCTGTCTGCTAGCAGACAACTGTGTGAACTCGACAGTAACCCTGTCCCATAGAGACCCACTGTCTAATTAAGTCTGTCTAGTAGCCTCTGTACCTGCAATGTTTCTGCAATTATGGATTCAAGTCAAGTTTTCAAATATGCCAGTTGATTGTCTCTGTGTGAGTAAGTGTGTGTGATTGACCTGTGATTTGTGACATTTGTTGTTTTCTTAAACAAGTCCACTAGGGGGCACTAAGTGTGTGTGTGTGTGTGTGTGTGTGTGTGTGTGTGTGTGTGTGTGATTTAATGTACATAATAAAGGGTACATGGTTATGTATTATATTATGTGCTGACATCTCTCCACAGTGGTCCCTGCGTTAGTGGACCGGTTGGGGGACAGTAAGGACCAGGTCAGAGAACAGAGTCAGACAGTCATCCTCCGCTGTATGGAAGTCACAGCATCGCCTATGGTGAGACACGCACGTCATATATACACAGCATCGCCTATGGTGAGACACGCACGTCATATATACACAGCATCGCCTATGGTGAGACAAGCACGTCATATATACACAGCATCGCCTATGGTGAGACAAGCACGTCATATATACACAGCATCGCCTATGGTGAGACAAGCACTTCATATACACACAGCATCGCCTATGGTGAGACAAGCACGTCATATACACACAGCATCGCCTATGGTGAGACAAGCACGTCATATACACACAGCATCGCCTATGGTGAGACAAGCACGTCATATACACACAGCATTGCCTATGGTGAGACAAGCACGTCATATATACACAGCATCGCCTATGGTGAGACAAGCACGTCATATACACACAGCATCGCCTATGGTGAGACAAGCACGTCATATATACACAGCATCGCCTATGGTGAGACAAGCACGTCATATACACACAGCATCGCCTATGGTGAGACAAGCACGTCATATATACACAGCATCGCCTATGGTGAGACAAGCACGTCATATACACACAGCATCACCTATGGTGAGACAAGCACGTCATATATACACAGCATCACCTATGGTGAGACAAGCACGTCATATACACACAGCATCGCCTATGGTGAGACAAGCACGTCATATACACACAGCATCGCCTATGGTGAGACATGCACGTCATATATACACAGCATCGCCTATGGTGAGACAAGCACGTCATATACACACAGCATCGCCTATGGTGAGACAAGCACGTCATATACACACAGCATCGCCTATGGTGAGACAAGCACGTCATATACACACAGCATCACCTATGGTGAGACAAGCACGTCATATATACACAGCATCACCTATGGTGAGACATGCACGTCATATATACACAGCATCACCTATGGTGAGACAAGCACGTCATATATACACAGCATCACCTATGGTGAGACAAGCACGTCATATATACACAGCATCACCTATGGTGAGACAAGCACGTCATATACACACAGCATCACCTATGGTGAGACAAGCACGTCATATATACACAGCATCGCCTATGGTGAGACAAGCACGTCATATATACACAGCATCACCTATGGTGAGACATGCACGTCATATATACACAGCATCACCTATGGTGAGACAAGCACGTCATATATACACAGCATCACCTATGGTGAGACAAGCACGTCATATATACACAGCATCGCCTATGGTGAGACAAGCACGTCATATACACACAGCATCGCCTATGGTGAGACAAGCACGTCATATACACACAGCATCGCCTATGGTGAGACAAGCACGTCATATATACACAGCATCGCCTATGGTGAGACAAGCACGTCATATACACACAGCATCACCTATGGTGAGACAAGCACGTCATATATACACAGCATCGCCTATGGTGAGACACGCACGTCATATATACACAGCATCGCCTATGGTGAGACATGCACGTCATATATACACAGCATCGCCTATGGTGAGACAAGCACGTCATATATACACAGCATCGCCTATGGTGAGACAAGCACGTCATATATACACAGCATCGCCTATGGTGAGACAAGCACGTCATATACACACAGCATCGCCTATGGTGAGACAAGCACGTCATATATACACAGCATCGCCTATGGTGAGACACGCACGTCATATATACACAGCATCGCCTATGGTGAGACAAGCACGTCATATACACACAGCATCGCCTATGGTGAGACAAGCACGTCATATACACACAGCATCGCCTATGGTGAGACAAGCACGTCATATACACACAGCATCGCCTATGGTGAGACAAGCACGTCATATACACACAGCATCGCCTATGGTGAGACAAGCACGTCATATATACACAGCATCGCCTATGGTGAGACAAGCACGTCATATACACACAGCATCGCCTATGGTGAGACAAGCACGTCATATACACACAGCATCGCCTATGGTGAGACAAGCACGTCATATATATACACAGCATCGCCTATGGTGAGACATGCACGTCATATATACACAGCATCACCTATGGTGAGACATGCACGTCATATATACACAGCATCACCTATGGTGAGACAAGCACGTCATATATACACAGCATCACCTATGGTGAGACATGCACGTCATATATACACAGCATCACCTATGGTGAGACATGCACGTCATATATACACAGCATCGCCTATGGTGAGACAAGCACGTCATATATACACAGCATCGCCTATGGTGAGACAAGCACGTCATATACACACAGCATCGCCTATGGTGAGACAAGCACGTCATATATACACAGCATCACCTATGGTGAGACAAGCACGTCATATATACACAGCATCACCTATGGTGAGACAAGCACGTCATATACACACAGCATCGCCTATGGTGAGACAAGCACGTCATATACACACAGCATCGCCTATGGTGAGACATGCACGTCATATATACACAGCATCACCTATGGTGAGACAAGCACGTCATATACACACAGCATCGCCTATGGTGAGACAAGCACGTCATATACACACAGCATCGCCTATGGTGAGACAAGCACGTCATATACACACAGCATCGCCTATGGTGAGACAAGCACGTCATATACACACAGCATCGCCTATGGTGAGACAAGCACGTCATATATACACAGCATCGCCTATGGTGAGACACGCACGTCATATATACACAGCATCGCCTATGGTGAGACAAGCACGTCATATATACACAGCATCGCCTATGGTGAGACAAGCACGTCATATATACACAGCATCGCCTATGGTGAGACAAGCACGTCATATATACACAGCATCGCCTATGGTGAGACAAGCACGTCATATATACACAGCATCGCCTATGGTGAGACAAGCACGTCATATATACACAGCATCGCCTATGGTGAGACACACACGTCATATATACACAGCATCGCCTATGGTGAGACAAGCACGTCATATATACACAGCATCGCCTATGGTGAGACACGCACGTCATATATACACAGCATCGCCTATGGTGAGACAAGCACGTCATATATACACAGCATCGCCTACGGTGAGACAAGCACGTCATATATACACAGCATCGCCTATGGTGAGACACGCACGTCATATATACACAGCATCGCCTATGGTGAGACAAGCACGTCATATATACACAGCATCGCCTATGGTGAGACACGCACGTCATATATACACAGCATCGCCTATGGTGAGACACGCACGTCATATATACACAGCATCGCCTATGGTGAGACACGCACGTCATATATACACAGCATCGCCTATGGTGAGACAAGCACGTCATATATACACAGCATCGCCTATGGTGAGACACGCACGTCATATATACACAGCATCGCCTATGGTGAGACAAGCACGTCATATATACACAGCATCGCCTATGGTGAGACAAGCACGTCATATATACACAGCATCGCCTATGGTGAGACACGCACGTCATATATACACAGCATCGCCTATGGTGAGACAAGCACGTCATATATACACAGCATCGCCTATGGTGAGACAAGCACGTCATATATACACAGCATCGCCTATGGTGAGACAAGCACGTCATATATACACAGCATCGCCTATGGTGAGACAAGCACGTCATATATACACAGCATCGCCTATGGTGAGACAAGCACGTCATATATACACAGCATCGCCTATGGTGAGACAAGCACGTCATATATACACAGCATCGCCTATGGTGAGACACGCACGTCATATATACACAGCATCGCCTATGGTGAGACACGCACGTCATATATACACAGCATCGCCTATGGTGAGACACGCACGTCATATATACACAGCATCGCCTATGGTGAGACAAGCACGTCATATATACACAGCATCGCCTATGGTGAGACACGCACGTCATATATACACAGCATCGCCTATGGTGAGACACGCACGTCATATATACACAGCATCGCCTATGGTGAGACATGCACAGAAGTGAGAGAGAGGAGTAAAGACGCACACTGCCACACGCCCGTGGTCAGACAGATTGTACACTCCCTGACTTCCTGTATTCCAGGAGTGTTAGGTGTCAGGCCTGGAGGTCTGCAGCTCCTGTAGATCACCTAGCAGAACGTTGTTACAGCCACATTACATTATAACCGGATTACAACTAACTGGCTTTAATCAGGATATTTTAACCAGCTTGGCCTGCTGGGTAGAGGAGTTCAGGCGCAGAACTGTGAGAAGCTTGGCCTGCTGGGTAGAGGAGTTCAGGCGCAGAACTGTGAGAAGCTCACCTCAGAGAGCAAGAGTTTACAGCAACCAAAGCCCAGTCTCTCTCCCTCTGATTCTATCATTAATACATCATTCACCAAAGCTGCCGAGCTCTAGAATAAGACAGTATCAGCAGCTCCCTCATCTGGACATAACCAGAACTGCATGGAAAATTACTTACACAGACACTGTAACCTTCTCTGTCAGTAATCTGCTGAGCCCCCTTCAGTTTGCCTCCCATAGACTCCTTCAATGTTAACTCTCTCTCAATCTCTATCTCTCTCTGTAGTATGTGTGGGAGAGGTTGCTTCCTGGTTTTAAACATAAGAATTTCCGCAGCAGAGAGGGCGTGTGTCTGGTTCTCTGCGCCACCCTCAACATGTGAGTACTTCCTCTTTCACCATCAATCACTTCCTGAGGTCACAGGTCATACGGAGAGGAAAGGAGAGAGAGGGTCATATACCACAGAACAGAATCCCCTACTGCAGCTTACATGGGACATAATCATATTGTTTGTGTGAGAGAGTGAGGGACAAAGACCCACACCACCCACTCTCTCCAGAATGACTCCTCTTACCTGTGTGAGAGAGTGATTAGAAGTCAGAGTTGGTGGCTCTATAGTGACCTACCCTGAGTCCCAATCTATCCACTTCTCCACTCATCTCCACATTTTTTATTTAACTTGGCAAGTCAGTTAAGAACAAATTCTTATTTCCGATGACGGCCTAGGAACAGTGGGTTAACTGCCTTATTCGGGGGAACAACGACAGATCTTTACCTTGTCAGCTCAGGGAGTCGATCTAGCAACCTTTCGGTTACTGGCCCAACCGCTAGGCTACCTGCCGTCCATTTAAAAGTATTGGACTGGTGTTAGGATTTAGGGAAGTGGAGAAAGTACTTGACTTGCAGGGTTAGTTCATGCTGCTAACACTAGTCTAAGGCATGCACCACTCTCTAAACCTAAAGCCTTCAGCATCTCCTCGCTAATAGCAACACTGTTGTGGTCAATTCTAAGCTGCTACGTAGCTAAAGGTCTCTCTAAAGCCTACTGGTGAATGCTACTGAATGATGGTCGGTTACACAACTAAACTCATACCATCTCTCTCTCTTCACCCCCCCTCAGGTATGGTGCTCAGCCTTTGAGTCTCAGTAAGATCGTTCCGTACCTCTGCACTCTGACAGGAGATCAGAACCCACAGGTAAGAGACGCTGCTTGAGGGTGAACCTGAATTGTCTCTGTCTGTATTTAAAGCCTAACATGTAGAGAATGTTCAATCAAATGTATTTATAAAGCCCTTCTTACATCAGCTGATATATCAAAGTGCTGTACAGAAACACAGCCTAAATCCCCAAACCACAGGCAATGCAGGTTTAGAAGCACGGTGGCTAGGAAAAACTCCCTAGAAAGGCCAGAACCTAGGAAGAAACCTAGAGAGGAACCAGGCTATGAGGGGTGGCCAGTCCTCTTCTGGCTGTGTTAATGTAATATAGAGAGGAAAGCCCTGTTATAGACCTGGTTTTGGTTTGAGTTCCGTTAAACCCATTGTGGAGAACATAGAAGTTCTAATCATTGTGTTTCTATGGTGGAGTATACGACAATACAGGAGGTCCAGTGTGCTGGAGTAAACGACAATACAGGAGGTCCAGTGTGCTGGAGTAAACGACAATACAGGAGGTCCAGTGTGCTGGAGTAAACGACAATACAGGAGGTCCAGTGTGCTGGAGTAAATGACAATACAGGAGGTCCAGTGTGCTGGAGTATATGACAATACAGGAGGTCCAGTGTGCTGGAGTATACGACAATACAGGAGGTCCAGTGTGCTGGAGTATACGACAATACAGGAGGTCCAGTGTGCTGAAGTATACGACAATACAGGAGGTCCAGTGTGCTGGAGTATACGACAATACAGGAGGTCCAGTGTGCTGGAGTATACGACAATACAGGAGGTCCAGTGTGCTGGAGTGGAGGTCCAGTGTGCTGGAGTATACGACAATACAGGAGGTCCAGTGTGCTGGAGTATACGACAATACAGGAGGTCCAGTGTGCTGGAGTATACGACAATACAGGAGGTCCAGTGTGCTGGAGTATACGACAATACAGGAGGTCCAGTGTGCTGGAGTATACGACAATACAGGAGGTCCAGTGTGCTGGAGTATACGACAATACAGGAGGTCCAGTGTGCTGGAGTATACGACAATACAGGAGGTCCAGTGTGCTGGAGTATACGACAATACAGGAGGTCCAGTGTGCTGGAGTATACGACAATACAGGAGGTCCAGTGTGCTGGAGTATACGACAATACAGGAGGTCCAGTGTGCTGGAGTATACGACAATACAGGAGGTCCAGTGTGCTGGAGTATACGACAATACAGGAGGTCCAGTGTGCTGGAGTATACGACAATACAGGAGGTCCAGTGTGCTGGAGTATACGACAATACAGGAGGTCCAGTGTGCTGGAGTATACGACAATACAGGAGGTCCAGTGTGCTGGAGTATACGACAATACAGGAGGTCCAGTGTGCTGGAGTATACGACAATACAGGAGGTCCAGTGTGCTGGAGTATACGACAATACAGGAGGTCCAGTGTGCTGGAGTATACGACAATACAGGAGGTCCAGTGTGCTGGAGTATACGACAATACAGGAGGTCCAGTGTGCTGGAGTATACGACAATACAGGAGGTCCAGTGTGCTGGAGTATACGACAATACAGGAGGTCCAGTGTGCTGGAGTATACGACAATACAGGAGGTCCAGTGTGCTGGAGTATACGACAATACAGGAGGTCCAGTGTGCTGGAGTATACGACAATACAGGAGGTCCAGTGTGCTGGAGTATACGACAATACAGGAGGTCCAGTGTGCTGGAGTATACGACAATACAGGAGGTCCAGTGTGCTGGAGTATACGACAATACAGGAGGTCCAGTGTGCTGGAGTATACGACAATACAGGAGGTCCAGTGTGCTGGAGTATACGACAATACAGGAGGTCCAGTGTGCTGGAGTATACGACAGTACAGGAGGTCCAGTGTGCTGGAGTATACGACAGTACAGGAGGTCCAGTGTGCTGGAGTATACGACAGTACAGGAGGTCCAGTGTGCTGGAGTATACGACAGTACAGGAGGTCCAGTGTGCTGGAGTATACGACAGTACAGGAGGTCCAGTGTGCTGGAGTATACGACAGTACAGGAGGTCCAGTGTGCTGGAGTATACGACAGTACAGGAGGTCCAGTGTGCTGGAGTATACGACAGTACAGGAGGTCCAGTGTGCTGGAGTATACGACAGTACAGGAGGTCCAGTGTGCTGGAGTATACGACAGTACAGGAGGTCCAGTGTGCTGGAGTATACGACAGTACAGGAGGTCCAGTGTGCTGGAGTATACGACAGTACAGGAGGTCCAGTGTGCTGGAGTATACGACAGTACAGGAGGTCCAGTGTGCTGGAGTATACGACAGTACAGGAGGTCCAGTGTGCTGGAGTATACGACAGTACAGGAGGTCCAGTGTGCTGGAGTATACGACAGTACAGGAGGTCCAGTGTGCTGGAGTATACGACAATACAGGAGGTCCAGTGTGCTGGAGTATACGACAATACAGGAGGTCCAGTGTGCTGGAGTATACGACAATACAGGAGGTCCAGTGTGCTGGAGTATACGACAATACAGGAGGTCCAGTGTGCTGGAGTATACGACAATACAGGAGGTCCAGTGTGCTGGAGTATACGACAATACAGGAGGTCCAGTGTGCTGGAGTATACGACAATACAGGAGGTCCAGTGTGCTGGAGTATACGACAATACAGGAGGTCCAGTGTGCTGGAGTATACGACAATACAGGAGGTCCAGTGTGCTGGAGTATACGACAATACAGGAGGTCCAGTGTGCTGGAGTTTCTTATTCTAATCGTTTCCTCTGTTATTAGCCAGTCAATGGGAGACTGTTAAATAGCTGGGTGAGAGAGAACCCTGGTTTCACCACTGAAACATGAGACCCCAACCCCGTCTCACCCACAGAGTGATTATTGTGTGTTTTTATTAAGACTGGGAATTGCCAGGGACCTCACCATACGTTATCATCACCATACTTAGGTGCTGATACGATATGTATTTCAATTCTCAAGATTCTATATAAATTGCGATTCGATAATGAGATTTTATTGGGATTCGATGTTCTAAACATATTGCTCAACATATGTCTGCTGCAGAGAGACGAGGGCCAACGACTTCTGATCAGTCAGGAAAATAAAAGTGCTGAGAACATGTTGGCTCCCTATTAGTTTGTTTTTTAAGATGGAGAACAAGCTGCAGGTACAGCCAACTAGCGCAAAAATGATATTGCAGCATTGTCAAAACGATACAATTTATCATAAATGTATATCCTGATATGTAACTATTGATTTTTCTTAGTTGTTTATTGTGTTCGTCCCACCCAATCATTAGGGTCTGGATCAGCTACCCATTCATTATCCTCCTACACTCTAGGGATGTGACAAATGGATCGTTTTGCTTCACTTTTAAACTGCCATTTCTTTTTTTGGTTTTCCGTTAAAATTATTAAAAACAAATCATAAAATTCCACGTCTATTCACAATGCAGAAAAATGTTTCTGTTACTTATGACCTTAAGGACTGGGGAATGAACTTTATATCTACCTCAGTCCTATCCCCTTTAAAGCACCTCGGCTACGGCATGTTGGTTTGTCTGTAAGGTTACACTATGGCTTTTTAAATGCCCACACAAAACCTTCTCTGGAGATAGTTTCAAAGCCCCACTGAACGGGCATTTTACTTGTCTGTAAAGGAATGCCACTTCCGAAGCGGGACGAACGTCCATCACTAGGCAACCAGAACTGTTAATCAAATAATCTCGAGCTGCCTGTGTGTAGACCGTTTTCTCCTACAGAAGTACTTTAAAGTTCATTAAATACTGTGGTTACCAAGACATTTAGTATAAAGTACCCATCTTCCTCTAGGAATCGACTTACGATTCAGTATTTTTGGAATGGAGGAGACTGATTAGTTGGCATACTTACAAGAACACAAACACTTGCATCTTTCATAGCGAGCTAGCAAGGGCCTGAGAGAGAGGGGAGGGGCACAGTCAGGTCGGCCACCAGGCAGAAAGTCAAAACCGTGCACTAGGCCTATTTGCCAATCAAAAACTGTATCTTGCAATTTCTTGGCTTGCAACGTCTCACGTCAGTAAAGCAAGGCCCATCATCAATGAATAGGTTAGGATACCCTACGAGCAACAGACCGAAGACTAAACACACACTCGCATCGTTAGTGAAGAGAAAGAGCAGCTGCATTAGTATTTGTTTATTTTGTGGGCAACGTGGTCTTTTATCTACTTCCCCAGTGTCAGATAAACTCGTGAATGTCATTTTTTTTTGTCCCGACCAATCACCATCCCCCATATTCCTTGGCAGTCCCGCCCACACACAATCCATTCTGCCTCTGCTCTCAGCCAATCAGAATTTAACACTTGCAGTATTAAGCCAATCACAGCACCCTTTACAACACACCAAGCCAATCACATCTCGAGTGCACGGCTCATATGTGTGTGTACCCCCCCCCAGTGTTTTAATCCCACTCAGAGGAGTGGACCTAATCTGTGTGTTTATGGAAAATCATCCTCCTTTTAGCACAGCGCTAACACACACTGGCACCATATGAATACACCCTGCCAAGTCCTGCAAGCCCAGTGAGAATGAAGGTTGTGAAGTCACATCTCACTGGGGGGTAAGAGGTGTGTGTGTGTGGGGGGGTGTGAGTCGATGGAAAGTTCATGCATTATCTTCTGCCGATCTGAGGTCACTCATCCTGTCTGTCCTGACCACACATACACTCCTGACGGTGTGTGTGTGTAGGAAGTTGGAATTCTGATGGGCTGAGCGCAGAGGCAGAATGGGTTGTGTGTGGGCGGGACTCAACAGCCTTGGTTTCTCTTATGACTGCCTCGCCTGGTTCACTAACTACTTCTCAGATAGAGTTCAGTGTGTCAAATCGGAGGGCCTGTTGTCCGGACCTCTGGCAGTCTATGGGATGCCACACGGTTCAATTCTCGGGCCGACTCTTTTCTCTGTATATATCAATGATGTCGCTCTTGGTGCTGGTGAGTCTCTGATCCACCTCTACGCAGACGACACCATTCTGTATACTTCTGGCCCTTCTTTGGACACTGTGCAAACAAACCTCCAAACGAGCTTCAATGCCATACAACACTCCGTCCGTGGCCTCTAATTGCTCTTAAATGCAAGCAAAACTAAATGCATGCTCTTCAACCGATTGCTGCCCGCACCTGCCCGGCCACCTACTATCACCACTCTGGACGGTTCTGACTTATATGTGGACAACTAGAAATACCTAGGTGTCTGGTTAGACTGTAAACTCTCCTTCCAGACTCACATTAAACATCTCCAATCCAAAATGAAATCTAGAATCGATTTCCTATATCGCAACAAAGCCTCCTTCACTCATGCTGCCAAACATACCCTCGTAAAACTGACTATCCTACCGATCCTTGACTTCGGCGATGTCATTTAAAAAATAGCCACCAACACTCTACTCAGCAAACTGGATGCAGTCTATCACAGTGCCATCCGTTTTGTCACCAAAGCCCCATATACTACCCATCACTACGACCTGTATGATCTCATTGGCTGGCTCTCGCTACATATTCGTCGCCAAACCCACTGGCTCCAGGTCATCTATAAGTCTTTGCTAGGTAAGCTCCGCCTTCTCAGCTCACTGGTCACCATAGCAACACCCACACGCTCCAGCAGGTATATTTCACTGCTCATCCCCAAAGCCAACACCCCCTTTGGCCCCCTTTCCTTCCAGTTCTCTGCTGCCAATGACTGGAACAAATTGCAAAAATCACTGAAGCTGCACACCCATATCTCCTTCACTATTTTTAAGCATCAGCTGTCAGAGCAGCTTACCGATCTCTGCAGCTGTACACAGCCCATCTGTAAATAGCCCATCCAACCAACTACCTACCTCATCCCCATATTAATTTTTTTCCTGCTCTTTTGCACACCAGTATTTCTACTTGCACATCCTCATCTGCACATCTGTCACTACAGTGTTAATTTGCGCAATTGTAATTACTTCGCCACTGGCCTATTTATTGCCTTTCCTCCTTCATTTACACACACACTGTATACAGATTTTCTATTGGGTTATTGACTGTATGTTTGTTTATTCTATGTGTAACTATGTTGTTTGTGTCCCACTGCTTTGCATTATCTTGGCCAGGTCGCAGTTGTAAATGAGAACTTGTTCTCAACTAGTCTACCTGGTTAAATAAAAAGAAACGGTGACCTTACAGTGGGAGAACTCACTGACTCCCCTCTGAGTCCCTGGCTGTCTGTACTGTTGACTCCTCTGGCTACTGTCCACAAGTTTGAGTTATGATGCTCCTGTTTCGAGTCAAGAGCCAATAGGATGCTTATGTTTAGAGTTAAGGGCCAATAGATGTTTAATGCTACAGTAATTCTTATCTCCATCTGCTATTTGACTAAAATGTGAATAATATGAAATGAAATATTATTTAAGTGTTTAGATAATAATGATACTGAATAAATAAAGATAAAATCCAAAGATGAGATAATATTGTGGGATGTTGTGTATCCTGTGTGCAGGTGCGTGAGGCTGCCACAGCATCGCTGGTGGATGTGTATCGCCACATAGGAGAGAGAGTCAGAGCCGACCTTGGAAAGAGAGGCCTGCCTGCCACACGGTGAGTGTTTATCTGTGTGTGTGTGCTTTTGGTGTGTGTGTGCTTGTGATGCGTGTGTGTGTGTGTATACTACAATATATTTTGTATGTGCCATGTATGGGTTGTCACTAGATGTCGACCGATTATGATTTTTCAACGCCGATACCAATTAATGGAGGACCAAAAAAAGCTGATACCAATTAATCGGCCAAATGTTTATTTTTATTTGTTTATTTAATTTTTGATTATTATTTATTTATATATATTACAACAATACTAACTGAACATTTTTATTTTAACTTAATATAATTCATAAATAAAATCGATTTAGTCTCAAATAAATAATGAATCATGCTGAATTTGGTTTAAGTAATGCAAAAACACAGTGTTGGAGAAGAAAGTAAAAGTGCAATATGTGTCATGTAAAAAAGCTAAAGTTTAAGTTCCTTGCTCAGAGCATATGAAAGCTTCTCGTCTTCAATATTCCCAGTTAAGAAGTTTTAGGTTGTAGTTATTATAGGAATTATGACGCGTCAACTATTTCTCTCCATACCATTTGTATTTCATATACCTTTGACTATTGGATGTTCTAATAGGCATTATAGTATTGACAGTCTAATCTCAGGAGTTCGTAGGCTTGAAGTCATAAACAGCGCTATGCTTCAAGCATTGCTAAGAGCTGCTGGCAAACGCAGTAAAGTTTGAATGAATGCTTACGAGCCTGCTACCACCTACCACCGCTCAGTCAGACAGACTGCTCTATCAAATATCAAATCATAGACTTAGTTATAATACACTGCTCAAAAAAATAAAAAGGACACTTAAACAACACAATGTAACTCTAAGTCAATCACACTTCTGTGAAATCAAACTGTCCACTTAGGAAGCAACACTGAGTGACAATACATTTCACAATTAGCAAGACACCCCCAATAAAGGACTGGTTCTGCAGGTGGGGACCACAGACCACTTTTCAGTTCCTATGCTTCCTCTGGCTGATGTTTTGGTCACTTTTGAATGCTGGCGGTGCTTTCACTCTAGTGGTAGCATGAGACGGAGTCTACAACCCACACAAGTGGCTCAGGTGTAGTGCAGCTCATCCAGGATGGCACATCAATGCGAGATGTGGCAAGAAGGTTTGCTGTGTCTGTCAGTAGTGTCCAGAGCATGAAGGCGCTACCAGGAGACAGGCCAGTACATCAGGAGACGTGGAGGAGGCCGTAGGAGGGCAACAACCCAGCAGCAGGACCGCTACCTCCGCCTTTGTGCAAGGAGGAGCAGGAGGAGCACTGCCAGAGCCCTGCAAAATGACCTCCAGCAGGCCACAAATGTGCATGTGTCTCCTCAAACGGTAAGAAACAGACTCCATGAGGGTGGTATGAGGGCCCGACGTCCACAGGTGGGGGTTGTGCTTACAGCCCAACACCGGGCAGGACGTTTGGTATTTGCCAGAGAACACCAAGATTGGCAAATTCGCCACTGTGCTCTTCACAGATGAAAGCAGGTTCACACTGAGCACACGTGACAGTCTGGAGACGCCGTGGAGAACGTTCTGCTGCCTGCAACATCCTCCAGCATGACCAGTTTGGCGGTGGGTCAGTCATGGTATGGGGTGGCATTTCTTTGGGGGGCCGCACAGCCCTCCATGTGCTCGCCAGAGGTAGCCTGACTGCCATTAGGTACCGAGATGAGATCCTCAGACCCCTTGTGAGACCAGATTCTGGTGTGGTTGGCCCTGGGTTCCTCCTAATGCAAGACAATGCTAGACCTCATGTGGCTGGAGTGTGTCAGCAGATCCTGCAAGAGGAAGGCATTGATGCTATGGACTGGCCCGCCCGTTCCCCAGACCTGAATCCAATTGAGCACATCTGGGACATCATGTCTCGCTCCATCCACCAACGCCACGTTGCACCACAGACTGTCCAGGAGTTGATGGATGCTTTAGTCCAGGTCTGGAAGGAGATCCCTCAGGAGACCATCCACCTCATCAGGAGCATGCCCTGGCGTTGTAGGGAGGTCATACAGGCACGTGGAGGCCACACACACTACTGAGCCTCATTTTGACTTGTTTTAAGGACATTACATCAAAGTTGGATCAGCCTGTAGTGTGGTTTTCCACTTTAATTTTGAGTGTGACTCCAAATCCAGACCTCCATGGGTTGATATTTGATTTCCATTGATCATTTTTGTGTGATTTTGTTGTCAGCACATTCAACTATATAAAGAAAAAAGTATTTAATAAGAATATTTAATTCCTTCAGATCTAGGATGTGTTATTTTAGTGTTCCCTTTATTTTTTTGAGCAGTGTATAATAAACACAGAAATACGAGCCGTTGGTCATTAATATGGTCAAATCCAGAAACTATCATTTTGAAAACTAAATATTTATTTTCTCGGTGAAATACGGAACCGTTCCGTATTTTATCCAACGGGTGGCTAACCTAAGTCTAAATATTGCTGTTACATTGCACAACCTTCAATGTTATGTCATAATTTTGTAAAATTCTGGTAAATTAGTTCGCAACGAGCCAAGCGGCCCAAACGGTTGCATATACCCTGACTCTGCTTACACTGAACGCAATAGAAGTGACACAATTTCACTTGGTTAATATTGCCTGCTAACATGAATTTCTTTTAACTAAATATGCAGGTTTTAAAAAATATACTTCTGTGTATTGATTTTAAGAAAGGCATTGGTGTTTATGGTTAGGTACGTGCAGCGATTGTGCTTTTTTTTGCGAATGCGCTTTTGTTATATCATCCCCCGTTTGGCGAATGCCGATTTGTTATGAACTTCAAGTCGTCTCTAATTACTCGGCCATGCCGACTATTCGGTCAACCTCTAGTTTTCACACCCTATTGTTGTTGACACTTTTTTGAGAAACCTGTCAAATGCTATCCTGTTTAATAATATCAGTTCTGTCTGGCTGGTCTCCATGTTGCCATGCACTTTATTAGTGAATGATGAGTGTCAAAGTGGTTTTGACTGGGAATACAAAATGTGTTGGCTTGGTCTCTGTCCCAGTGCTCCACACCATGCTCCACTCTGCCCCTCAGTCACACACAGAGACACTTTATACTGGACAATACAAAGAGGGATGGGGAAGAGAGGGGGAAAGGAAAATGGGAGGAGGGACAGAGAGAGTGGGATAGGGCACTGGACAATAGAGGAAGAGGGAGGAGGGACAGAGAGAGTGGGAGAGGGCACTGGACAATACAGAGGAAGAGGGAGGAGGGACAGAGAGAGTGGGAGAGGGCACTGGACAATACAGAGGAAGAGGGAGGAGGGACAGAGAGAGTGGGAGAGGGCACTGGACAATACAGAGGAAGAGAGGGAGAAGGGGAGGAGGGACAGAGAGTGGGAGAGGGCACTGGACAATACAGAGGAAGAGAGGGAGAAGGGGAGGAGGGACAGAGAGTGGGAGAGGGCACTGGACAATACAGAGGAAGAGAGGGAGAAGGGGAGGAGGGACAGAGAGTGGGAGAGGGCACTGGACAATACAGAGGAAGAGAGGGAGAAGGGGAGGAGGGACAGAGAGTGGGATAGGGCACTGGACTATACAGAGGAAGAGAGGGAGGAGGGACCGAGAGTGGGAGAGGGCACTGGACAATACAGAGGAAGAGAGGGAGGAGGGACAGAGAGAGTGGGAGAGGGCACTGGAAAATACAGAGGATGAGAGGGAGAAGGGGAGGAGGGACAGAGAGTGGGATAGGGCACTGGACTATACAGAGGAAGAGAGGGAGGGACCGAGAGTGGGAGAGGGCACTGGACAATACAGAGGAAGAGAGGGAGGAGGGACAGAGAGAGTGGGAGAGGGCACTGGAAAATACAGAGGATGAGAGGGAGAAGGGGAGGAGGGACAGAGAGTGGGAGAGGGCACTGGACTATACAGAGGAAGAGAGGGAGGAGGGACAGAGAGTGGGAGAGGGCACTGGACAATCGAGGAAGAGGGGGAGAAGGGGAGGAGGGACAGAGGGAGTGGGAGAGGGCACTGGACAATCGAGGAAGAGGGGGAGAAGGGGAGGAGGGACAGAGAGAGTGGGAGAGGGCACTGGACAATACAGAGAGGGAGAAGGGGAGGAGGAACGGAGAGTGGGAGAGGGCACTGGACAATACAGAAAGAAGAGAGGGAGGAGGGACAGAGAGAGTGGGAGAGGGCACTGGACAATACAGAGGAAGAGAGGGAGGAGGGCACTGGACAATAGAGAGGGAGGAGGGACAGAGGGAGTGGGAGAGGGCACTGGACAATTACAGAGGAAGAGAGGGAGGAGGGGAGGAGGGACAGAGTGAGAGAGGGCACTGGACAATACAGAGGGAGGAGGGGAGGAGGGACAGAGTGAGAGAGGGCACTGGACAATACAGAGGGAGGAGGGGAGGAGGGACAGAGTGAGAGAGGGCACTGGACAATACAGAGGGAGGAGGGGAGGAGGGACAGAGAGTGGGAGAGGGCACTGGACAATACATAGGAAGAGAGGGAGAAGGGGAGGAGGGACAGAGAGAGTGGGAGAGGGCACTGGACAATACAGAGGAAGAGAGGGAGGAGGGACAGAGAGTGGGAGAGGGCACTGGACAATACAGAGGAAGAGAGGGAGGAGGGACAGAGAGTGGGAGAGGGCACTGGACAATACAGAGAGGGAGAAGGGGAGGAGGGACAGAGAGTGGGAGAGGGCACTGGACAATACAGAGAGGGAGAAGGGGAGGAGGGACAGAGAGAGGGAGAGGGCACTGGACAATACAGAGAGGGAGGAGGGACAGAGAGTGGGAGAGGGCACTGGACAATACAGAGAGGGAGGAGGGACAGAGAGTGGGAGAGGGCACTGGACAATACAGAGGAAGAGGGGAGGAGGGACAGAGAGAGTGGGAGAGGGCACTGGACAATACAGAGGAAGAGAGGGAGAAGGGGAGGAGGGACAGAGAGAGTGGGAGAGGGCACTGGACAATAGAGGAAGAGAGGGAGAAGGGGAGGAGGGACAGAGAGTGGGAGAGGGCACTGGACAATACAGAGGAAGAAAGGGAGTAGGGGAGGGGGGACAGAGAGAGTGGGAGAGGGCACTGGAAAATACAGAGGAAGAGAGGGAGGAGGGACAGAGAGAGTGGGAGAGGGCACTGAACAATACAGAGGAAGAGCGGGAGAAGGGGAGGAGGGACAGAGAGCGGGGGAGAGGGCACTGGACACTACAGAGGAAGAGAGGGAGAAGGGGGGGAGGGACAGAGGGAGTGGGAGAGGGCACTGGACAATACAGAGGAAGAGAGGGAGGAGGGACAGAGAGAGTGGGAGAGGGCACTGGACAATACAGAGGAAGAAGGGGAGGAGGGACAGAGAGTGGGAGAGGGCACTGGACAATACAGAGGAAGAGAGGGAGGAGGGACAGAGAGTGGGAGAGGGCACTGGACAATACAGAGGGAGGAGGGACAGAGTGAGAGAGGGCACTGGACAATACAGAGGAAGAGAGGGAGGAGGGGAGGAGGGACAGAAAGTGGGAGAGGGCACTGGACAATACAGAGGGAGGAGGGGAGGAGGGACAGAGTGAGAGAGGGCACTGGACAATACAGAGGAAGAGAGGGAGGAGGGGAGGAGGGACAGAAAGTGGGAGAGGGCACTGGACAATACAGAGGAAGAGAGGGAGGAGGGACAGATAAAGTGGGAGAGGGCACTGGACAATACAGAGGGAGAAGGGGAGGAGGGACAGAGAGTGGGAGAGGGCACTGGACAATACAGAGGGAGGAGGGACAGAGTGAGAGAGGGCACTGGACAATATAGAGAGGGAGAAGGGGAGGAGGGACAGAGAGTGGGAGAGGGCACTGGACAATACATAGGAAGAGAGGGAGGAGTGACAGAGAGAGTGGGAGAGGGCACTGGACAATACAGAGGGAGGAGGGACAGAGAGTGGGAGAGGGCACTGGACAATACAGAGGAAGAGAGGGAGGAGGGACAGAGAGTGGGAGAGGGCACTGGACAATACAGAGGAAGAGAGGGAGGAGGGCACTGGACAATACAGAGGAAGAGAGGGAGGAGGGACAGAGAGTGGGAGAGGGCACTGGACAATACAGAGGGAGGAGGGACAGAGAGTGGGAGAGGGCACTGGACAATACAGAGGAAGAGAGGGAGGAGGGACAGAGAGTGGGAGAGGGCACTGGACAATACAGAGGAAGAGAGGGAGGAGGGCACTGGACAATACAGAGGAAGAGAGGGAGGAGGGACAGAGAGTGGGAGAGGGCACTGGACAATACAGAGGAAGAGAGGGAGGAGGGCACTGGACAATACAGAGGAAGAGAGGGAGGAGGGACAGAGAGTGGGAGAGGGCACTGGACAATACAGAGGAAGAGAGGGAGAAGGGGAGGAGGGACAGAGAGAGTGGGAGAGGGCACTGGACAATACAGAGGAAGAGAGGGAGGAGGGACAGAGAGAGTGGGAGAGGGCACTGGACAATACAGAGGAAGAGAGGGAGGAGGGACAGAGAGAGTGGGAGAGGGCACTGGACAATACAGAGGGAGAAGGGGAGGAGGGACAGAGAAAGTGGGAGAGGGCACTGGACAATACAGAGGGAGAAGGGGAGGAGGGACAGAGAAAGTGGGAGAGGGCACTGGACAATACAGAGGGAGAAGGGGAGGAGGGACAGAGAAAGTGGGAGAGGGCACTGGACAATACAGAGGGAGAAGGGGAGGAGGGACAGAGAAAGTGGGAGAGGGCACTGGTCAATACAGAGGGAGGAGGGGAGGAGGGACAGAGAGAGTGGGAGAGGGCACTGGACAATACAGAGGGAGGAGGGGAGGAGGGACAGAGAGTGGGAGAGGGCACTGGACAATACAGAGGAAGAGAGGGAGGAGGGGAGGAGGGACAGAGAAAGTGGGAGAGGGCACTGGTCAATACAGAGGGAGGAGGGGAGGAGGGACAGAGAGTGGGAGAGGGCACTGGACAATACAGAGGAAGAGAGGGAGGAGGGGAGGAGGGACAGAGAAAGTGGGAGAGGGCACTGGATGATAGAGGGAGAAGGGGAGGAGGGACAGAGAAAGTGGGAGAGGGCACTGGACAATACAGAGAGGGAGGAGTGTGCAGTCTGAAGAGCTCCATTGAGGGACTTGCTCTGGTCACCGTGGTTACCGTAATAAGGAGCCTGGAGTGTTGTCATTCTGAGCACAGTCTCCCCTCTCTCTCTTTTGCACTCTCCATCTCTCTTTCTCTCATGTATGAATAAATAGTGTGTGTCTGTGTGTTGTTTGTCACATGTTTTGATGTTAACTGATACAGACAAACACTGTCTGAGAGAGAACATTCTATTCAGTCAGAGCTTTGTCTGCTTAGGCCTGTTTTAGAGAAGTGTGTGTGGAATGGGGGTGCAGCCAGAGGCCTAGATGACCAGATCACATATCAGGAAAAGGTCAAAGAGAAGGGGGAGTGGGAGATGGACAGAGGGAGAGGCAGAGAGGAGGATGAGATATGTAGAGCTGGGATAATAAAGAGGTGGAAAGGGAATGATTTTGAGAAAGAAAGATGATTGGGTGAGAGAGAGAAGTCTTTACATGTGTGCGCTTTGGCCAGGAGTGGAGAGGGAAGGAGAAGATGAAGGGGTATCTATGATAAATGTGACAAACGAAAGGAGTGGGAAAAGGAAAGACTGGGAGGACATGTGATGAGAGAGAGAGAGAGGGAGGGACAAAGAGAGGGGGAGGGGCAGCTTTTCTCTCCCTGTGCTGGCAGCGCCAACACCCCTCCCCCTTTTGAGATCTGTGTGGGAGGTTATGTGAAGGGGAACAGCATATCTGCGCTGTCACACACACTGCCCTGCTCCATGTCATACAAAATCCACACAAAGCCTTTCCCTGAGATTGAACCTTTTCCGGGTGGTGTTTGTGTCTGAGAGATGATTGATGGTGCTTCGTCGCGTGCCGTGTAATATCGGTTTGTCTCCTGCTGTTTCTTTCTTCCCCGTTCCTCCTCCCTACCTCTCTTGTGCCCTCCCTCTTTAATTTGCTCCCTCTCTCCCTCCTTCGGTCTCTGAGTCACTGCACCATGTTGGATACAAAGAGCAGAGGACTCCAGCGTGACAGTAGCATGGGAGCTACCGCTACGCTACGCAGCAACACACTGACCCATTAATCATCCCGTATGGAAATGATATCGCCATGCTAATTTGGATAACGGCTATGCTAATTCGGGGGATAAATCAATATGGAAATGCTAATGTCGGCTAATTGTTGAGCGGTGTGGAAATGTTACGAAGCTGAGGAGCCTATCGCTAATCGTCTGTAATCAGGAGAGCTAAGCTGTCTGGGGGTTTGACTGCTAGCAAGACGGTGTGTACACACACACACACTTTTGCTCTGGTCCTATCGTTATTAATCTCAACCTTATCCTTTTGAGGTGTGTGTAAGTAATAATGTGTGCGTTTTTGTTACAAACAGATGTGTGTGTGTGTGTGGCAGATGTTACAGACGGTCTGTCTGTGACGTGGTGGACTTCGTTAGGATTCCTGCGGTGTTATTGAGAGTGACGATCAGAACAGTCTCCTGTTCCTACTCCAACACTCATTAATGGCAATGAGAAGATGTCTGGATGATCAGCATGCTGTCACTATTAATGTGCTCAATAGGAGTAGAGCTCTGTTTCTCCACAGTAATAATAGCCATTTCGGTGTGTTTGTGAGTTGGGGTCAGAGGTGCTGTAGGTTCAGATGCTTCACTTTTGCTTGGAGAGTCATGTTAGTAGCATGTGAGACACACCCACTTTCAGACAACACGTGTTGCTGTTTTCTCTCTCATGTCACGCTATCCAGATTACTCATATGTTGGTGTGTGTGTGTATTCTGACGACCTTTCCCAACTCCTGTCTCCAGGTTACAGACAATATACGGGCGTTTTGATGAAGCGTTGAATTCTGGGAACATGGCGCTCAGCCCCAGTCACGGTGAGTCTCTCTCTCTCTCCCTCCCTCCCTCATTTTCATTGTTGCTTTTTTGTCTTTGTGCTATTTGTCCCTCTTTGCCCCCCATGTGGGGCTAGTGCTATGGTCTGGCTGATCTTGTGGCTGTCTGAAGGTCCAATAGGATTACTTGTCTAATCTCTCAGGAGTTTCGTCTCCAGACTTCAGATATCTGGTGTCTGGTTGGACCAAATCCCTGCCTAGCAACACAAGAACTGCTGCTGTTACCAGGCAGTTGGAAAGTTTTTTTGGTTGTAAAGTTGTAGTTGGGTTTAAGGTTGTAGTTTGGTTGTAAAGTTGTAGTTGGGTTTAAGGTTGTAGTTTGGTCGTAAAGTTGTGCTTTTGTTGTATATTTTAGTGTGGTTATATATTTAAGTAATTAAGCACGAGGGGGTGTGATATATGGCCAATATACCACAGCTAAGGGCTGTTCTTATGTACGATACAACACGGAGTGCTTGGTTACAGCCCTTAGCCGTGGTATATTGGCCATATATCACACCCTCGAGGTGCCATATTGCTATTATAAACTGGTTACCAACGTAATTACAACAGTACAAGTATTTGCTTTGCCATACCCATGGTGTACGGTCAGGTATACCAAGGCTTTCAGCCATAGGCATGCAGGGCCCAAACCATCCAGTTTCTAATTGTAGTGTGGTTGTATAGTGGTGGTAGTGTGGCTGTATAGTGGTGGTAGTGTGGCTGTATAGTAGTGGTAGTGTGGTTATATAGTGGTGGTTGTAGTTGTATAGTGGTGGTTGTAGTTGTATAGTGGTGGTTGTGTGGTGGTTGTAGTGTGGTTTATTTGGTTTTGACATTGGAATTTGGTTGTAGAGTTGTTGCTTTTTTGTTTATAAAGATTTGCAGTTGTCTACAATTTAACTAGTTGTATTGTACAGTTTTTTTGTGGATTTTGGATGTAAAGTTGTAGTTTTCAGTTGTCTACAGTTTATATTGTATTTGTTTTACTGTAATTTCTGTTCCTTAGTCAGTATCTCTATACGCAGTCTGTTGAGGTACTTTTATCCTGAGGGGATCACAGAGGGGGTTAAGACATGGGGGGGTATGGTTGCTATGATACCATGTCCAATGGCAGCATGGGGTGGTTAGGTTTAACCCCTGCACTCCCAGGGGTTTCAGTTCGGATCTCTTCAGAGAGGGCAGTGAGCTTTGGACTCCTAGTCCACTTGCAGAAACACTGGAAGGTCAGTCCTAGCTCTTGTTCTGTTCCATTCTGATGTGGACTCTGTTTCCCCCCAAACAGTAAACCCAAAGCTCCAAACGGCGGACAGAACATACAATATCAGTCACACACACACACCATCAGCCAAACACAGCACACACATTTAGAACACAGTAAAGCAAGAGGAAGCCAGACTGCATTGTCAGGGACGAAGAGCACACACACACTGACTGTGGGGCTGTTATTATTCTGAAGGCTCAACACAGCTGTTGCTGGGAGGCACTGGGGGAGCCACAGAGGGAAGGGGAAAGAGGGAGGCGAGGGATGGAGGGAAGAGGAAGAGAGAGATCTGCAGTTGTACAAGCCAGAGCTGTGCCTGTCACTGCTTTCCTTGATTCATCATGACTGAGGGAACGAGAGAGAGCAAGCAAATGAAGGAAAACTGAAAAGAGAGGAGAGAATTTCTCTACACACTTATTATGGCTGTCGGAGGCGAGGGATACAGTTAGTGTGTGTGTAATCTTTGGCTCTGGAGTGAAATCCGTTTAGGGAGTTACTCTGAGTTCCTTAAAATGTCTGGGGATAGTTTGAGTGTATGTGAGTGGGATTGAGTTCTTTGTCCCTCCCTACTCCCTCTTCTCTCCCAACTCCCTCTTCTCTCCCAACTCCCTCTTCTCTCCCAACTCCCTCTTCTCTCCCAACTCTCTCTCTCCCTCCCAACTCCCTCTTCTCTCCCAACTCCCTCTTCTCTCCCAACTCCCTCTTCTCTCCCAACTCTCTCTCTCCCTCCCTACTCCCTCTTCTCTCCCTACTCCCTCTTCTCTCCCTACTCCCTCTTCTCTCCCAACTCCCTCTTCTCTCCCAACTCCCTCTTCTCTCCCAACTCCCTCTTCTCTCCCAACTCCCTCTTCTCTCCCAACTCCCTCTTCTCTCCCAACTCCCTCTTCTCTCCCAACTCCCTCTTCTCTCCCAACTCCCTCTTCTCTCCCAACTCCCTCTTCTCTCCCAACTCCCTCTTCTCTCCCAACTCCCTCTTCTCTCCCAACTCCCTCTTCTCTCCCAACTCCCTCTTCTCTCCCAACTCCCTCTTCTCTCCCAACTCCCTCTTCTCTCCCAACTCCCTCTTCTCTCCCAACTCCCTCTTCTCTCCCAACTCCCTCTTCTCTCCCAACTCCCTCTTCTCTCCCAACTCCCTCTTCTCTCCCAACTCCCTCTTCTCTCCCAACTCCCTCTTCTCTCCCAACTCCCTCTTCTCTCCCAACTCCCTCTTCTCTCCCTCCCTACTCTTTCTCTCTCCCTCCCTACTCTTTCTCTCTCCCTCCCTACTCTTTCTCTCTCCCTCCCTACTCTTTCTCTCTCCCTCCCTACTCTTTCTCTCTCCCTCCCTACTCTTTCTCTCTCCCTCCCTACTCTTTCTCTCTCCCTCCCTACTCTTTCTCTCTCCCTCCCTACTCTTTCTCTCTCCCTCCCTACTCTTTCTCTCTCCCTCCCTACTCTTTCTCTCTCCCTCCCTACTCCCTCTTCTCTCACTCCCTACTCCCTCTTCTCTCCCAACTCTCTCTCTCTCTCTCTCCCTCCCTACTCCCTCTTCTCTCCCAACTCTCTCTCTCTCTCTCTCTCTCTCTCTCTCTCTCTCTCTCTCTCTCTCCCTCCCTACTCCCTCTTCTCTCCCAACTCTCTCTCTCTCTCTCCCTCCCTACTCCCTCTTCTCTCCCAACTCTCTCTCTCTCTCTCTCTCTCTCCTCCCTACTCCCTCTTCTCTCCCAACTCTCTCTCTCTCTCCCTCCCTACTCCCTCTTCTCTCCCAACTCTCTCTCTCTCTCCCTCCCTACTCCCTCTTCTCTCCCAACTCTCTCTCGTCGTTTGTAGGTCAGGTGTGTGTGTAGGTAGGACACTGGGTGTCTTTGGTGCGAGAGAGGTTTTATTTAAGACTGTTAGACTTTGGGACTGAAACTCACATTGTGTGTGTGTGTGTGTGTGTGTGAGAGGGTAATGTGTGTCACTGCTGCTGGCTTCTCTCTGTGCCTCACTGAAATGTAAGAACTCACACTACGCAGTAGTCCTAGTAGCCCAGAGTAAATGAGTGCACTGCAAACTGACCCTCAGTTGCTTCCATCAGCTGCTTAGTGGTGCATTGTTGACACACACACACACACACACACACACACACACACACACACACACACACACACACACACACACACACACACACACACACACACACAGGCTCATTCTGCCTCAATGCCTCTCTGTCTCTGCAGAGGATAGTGTGACCCCGTTTCCAGGGTAGCCTGTTTCCACGGTTACGCTTCCATTTTATTATTATGGTCTATCCCTATTCTTGACCTGGAAATGGAACGATTCAGTGTCTATGCTGCTCGTCTCCTTGTTTCCTATCCTCATCTCCTTGTTTCCTATCCTCATCTCCTTGTTTCCTATCCTCATCTCCTTGTTTCCTATCCTCATCTCCTTGTTCCATCACCTTGTCTCCTTGTTTCATCTACTTGTTCAATTTGCTTGTTTCCTCTCATCTCCTTGTTTCATATCATTGCATCCTTGTTTCATTGCATCCTTGTTTCCTCTCCATCTCCTTGTTTCATATCCTAGTCTCATCTCCTCATCTTCTTGTCTCCTAGTCTCACAGATTTCTATCGTATTGCGTCCATCTCCGAAAAGAAGACAACCAAGGAGAATCATCCTTCGTCATAGTACTGTATTTAAACATACTGTTATGGCATTTTAGGGCAGTATTGCTATAAAGGCATGTCCGGCTCCACGTTGGGTATTTATTGATATCCTCGTCACATACTATGTATTGGCTGTTCATATGTGGAACTGTGTTGGCATGTTTAGTCAGTTGGCTTGTGTGGATTGGATCTGTGTCTGTGTCACACGGGCCTGACTCCTGCCCGGGCGTGAAAAGATGTTTATAATGTGTGCTTCTGCAACTTAGAACAGATTACCATACACACACATGTGATGTTGGTACAGAAGGGCCTCGGTGTACTAATCCTGTTCCTGAGTGTGTTGTGTTCCTAGCTAGCTAACATTCTAGTTTCCAAACGAAAGTTCGCTAGTTCGAATCCCCGAGCTGACAGTGAAAAATCTGTCTGTGTCCTTGATCAAGGCACTCAACCCTAATTGCTCCTGGGTATAAGTTGATGGAGGACCCTGGCCTTGACCCCACTCTCCGAGGGTGTCTCAGGGAGAGTTGGGATAGGCAAAAACACATTTCCATTTCACAAGTGTGTACTAATACAATTAGAGTGTAGTAATACAATTATTACATGAGGGAAATAGGGCACATATGAACACACTGCCGTGTGCAGTCAGAGCTCTGTCTCTAGTTTAGTGTGTGTGATATCGCAACTGTCAGTCTTCCTTCCAAGAGTCCTCTTCCTTGGTTTTTGTTGTTTCCCAGATAAAGGCTAGTGCTGCCCCCCTGTGGACACAAACACATTTTTGCAGAGCATTGACAAAATGCCTGTGTTTTGTGTGTCTGTGAGATGGTTCTGTGTGTGGTCTTGTTCTTCTATTCTAGTGGGTACCTAAAATCCCCCCCCCCACACACACACACACACACACACAAAAGGATTTTCGGTACACAAGGATAGTAAAACAATATTCTCCCTCGTGACTACATTTCTCACTTCCCCATGAGGACAAAGGCTATTTTAAGCTTTAGAGTTACAATTAGGGTTAGGGGTTAGGTTAGTGAAAATAGGATTTTGAATGGAAATATATTTTGTGTGTGTGTACTCGCATGTAGTTACAATGCTCCACCAAATTTGTGTTGCTTGCTGGGTGGTTTTGTTACGGATGTATTTTTTGGCTGTGTGTGTGACGTTCTCAGAATGTGGATTGTGTTTCCCCTCTTCCTTGCATGGCAATGACTGGGATCATTTTCACCTGTATTAGGGATTGGAGAGTGTGTGTTTGCCTCTGCACGTTTGGTTTGTGTATCTGAAAATGGGTGGGCTATTTACCAATAGACTATGTACAGCTGCAGCGATCGGTTAGCTGCTTAGATAGCTGATGTTTGAAGTTGGTGAGGGAGATAAAAGTCTCCAGCTTCAGCGATTTTTGCAGTTCGTTCCAGTCACAGGCAGCAGAGTACTGGAACGAAAGGCGGCCAAATGAGGTGTTGGCTTTAGGGATGATCAGTGAGATACACCTGCTGGAGCGTGTGCTACGGATGGGTGTTGCCATCGTGACCAGTGAACTGAGATAAGGCGGAGCTTTACCTAGCATGGACTTGTAGATGACCTGGAGCCAGTGGGTCTAGCGACGAATATGTAGCGAGGGCCAGTGACTAGAGCATACAAGTCGCAGTGGTGGGTGGTATAAGGTGATTTAGTGACAAAACGGATGGCACTGTGATAGACTGCATCCAGTTTGCTGAGTAGAGTGTTGGAAGCCATTTTGTAGATGACATCACCGAAGTCGAGGATCGGTAGGATAGTCAGTTTTACTAGGGTAAGCTTGGCGGCGTGAGTGAAGGAGGCTTTGTTGCGGAATAGAAAGCCGACTCTTGATTTGGTTTTCGATTGGAGATGTTTGATATGAGTCTGGAAGGAGAGTTTGCAGTCTAGCCAGACACCTAGGTACTTATAGATGTCCACATATTCAAGGTCGGAACCATCCAGGGTGGTGATGCTAGTCGGGCGTGCGGGTGCAGGCAGCGATCGGTTGAAAAGCATGCATTTGGTTTTACTAGCGTTTAAGAGCAGTTGGAGGCCACGGAAGGAGTGTTGTATGGCATTGAAGCTCGTTTGGAGGTTAGATAGCACAGTGTCCAATGACGGGCCTAAAGTATATAGAATGGTGTCGTCTGCGTAGAGGTGGAACAGGGAATCGCCCGCAGCAAGAGCAACATCATTGATATATACAGATCTGTTATTTTACCAGGTAAGTTGACTGAGAACACGTTCTCATTTACAGCAACGACCTGGGGAATAGTTACAGGGGAGAGGAGGGGAATGAATGAGACAATTGTAAACTGGGGATTATTAGGTGATGGTTTGAGGGCCAGATTGGGAATTTAGCCAGGACACCGGGGTTAACACCCCTACTCTTACGATAAGTGCCATGGGATCGTTAATGACCTCAGAGAGTCAGGACACCCGTTTAACGTCCCATCCGAAAGACGGCACCATACACAGTTCAGTGTCCTGGTAATCCGTCTGACCCTGTGGCCTTGTGAATGTTGACCTGTTTAAAGGCCTTACTCACATTGACTGCGGAGAGCGTGATCACACAGTCGTCTGGAACAGCTGGTGCTATCATGCTATTTGCATCGAAGCGAGCATAGAATTAGTTTAGCTCGTCTGGTAGGCTTGTGTCACTCGGCAGCTCTGGGCTGTGCTTCCCTTTGTAGTCTGTAATGGTTTGCAAGCCCTGCCACATCCGACGAGCGTCTGGGCCGGTGTCATATGATTCGATCTTAGTCCTGTACTGACGCAACGCTTTTCCTTGTTTGATGTTTCGTCGGAGGGCATAGCGGGATTTCTTATAAGCTTCAGGGTTAGAGTCCCGCTCCTTGAACGCGGCAGCTCTAGCCTTCAGCTCAGTGCGGATGTTGCCTGTAATCCATGTCTTCTGGTTGGGGTATGTGCGTACAGTCACTGTGGGGACGACGTCATCGATGCACTTATTGATGAAGCCATTGACTGATGTGGTGGACTCCTCTAAGCCATTGGAGGAATCCCAGAACATATTCCAGTCTCTGCTGGCATGTAGCTTAGCATCATGTAGCTTAGCATCATGTAGCTTAGCATCTGCTTCATCTGACCACTTTTTTATTGATCCTGTCACCGGTGCTTCTTGCCGGAGGATAGTTTCTGTCAGATTTGCCAAATGGAGGGTGAGGGAGAGCTTTGTACGCGTCTCTGTGTGGAGTAAAGGTGGTTTAAAGTCCCCGGCCACTCGGAGCGCTGCCTCTGGGTGAGTGTTTTCCTGTTTACTTATGGCGGAATACAGCTCATTCAGTGTGGTCTTAGTGCCACCATCAGTCTGTGGTGCTATGTAGATGGCTACAAAAAATAATGATGTAAACATAGACTGACCAGGTGAATCCAGGTGAAAGCTATGATCCTGTATTGATGTCACCTGTTAAATCCACTTCAATCAGTGTAGATGAAAGGGAGACAGGTTAAAGAAACATTTTTAAGCCTTGATACAATTGAGACATGGATTGTGTATGTCTACCATTCAGAGGGTGAATGGGCAAGACAAACAATTTGAACAGGGCTTGAATGTCAGTTGCCTCAGTTGGTAGAGCATCGAGCTTGCAACGCCAGGGTTGTGGGTTCGATTCCCACGGAGGACCAGTATGAAAAATGTATCCACTCACTACAGTAGGTCGCTCTGGATAAGAGTGTCTGCTAAATTTGTATTTTTATATATATATTTTTTTGAAACTTTATTTAACTAGACAAGTCAGTGCAAATTCTTATTTACAGTCACGGCCTAGGAACAGTGGGTGAACTGCCTTGTTCAGGGGCAGAATGACAGATTTTGACCTTGGCAGATCAGGGATTCGATCCACCAACCTTTGGGTTACTGGCCCAATGCTCTGACCGCTAGGCTACCTGCTGCTCCAATGACTAAAATGTAAATGTAAAGTGCAACGCTGCTGGGGTTTTCACACTTAAGTTTCCCCGTGTGTATCAAGAATGGTCCACCACATCCAGCCAACTATGGGGAATGTTTGGAGTCAACATGGACCAGCCTCCCTGTGGAACACTATCGACACCTTGTAGAGTCCATGCCCTGACGAATTCAGGCTGCTCTGAGGGCAAAAGGTGCAACTCAATATTAGGAAGGTGTTCCTAATATGTATACACTCAGTGTCTATCAGGGGTCAAAATTAATTTGCTGCCCAGAAACATGTCAGTTATTGGAAAATATATAGTTCAATTATAATTTATACATTTTATCAAGTTGTAGATGTTCAAGTGTGGCCTGGAGTGTATTTTTATTTATTTAAAAAACAATGTAAACCCCAAAAGGTCATTTATTTTGCGTGCCGGATGCAGCCTGTGTGCTGTAGTTGGCCTACCCCTGCTCTCTCTCATCCTTCTTGTCATTTAATTCTCTACTTTTCTGTCTCTTGGCCTCTGCCTTTCTTACCTTCTGTCTATTTGACTTAAAAATGGAGGGCATACCTTACAGGCGTATCCATGGCAACACTCCTCAGTGGAGTGTGTGTGTGCGCCCACCTTGTTGCGTGCTATGGGGGGTTTTGTTGATGTGACAGGGCTGTGATTTTAATTCTGATTCTCACATTAAAGAGATTCTCCGGTATTTTTGTCTACTTTTTCGCCAGTAGTTCTAAAAGTAGCACTCCCGAGCCAAAAGTGGTCCCCTAAAGTTGCATACTACATCACCTATGTTCAGATACACTACACGGACAAAATTATGTGGACACCTGTTTGTTGAACATCTCATTCCAAAATCATGGGCATTAATATGGAGTTGGTCCCCCCTTTTCTGCTATAACAGACTCCACTCTTCCAGGAAGGCTTTCCACTAGATGTTGGAACATTGCTGCGGGGACTTGCTTCCATTCAGCAACTAGAGCATTTGTGAGGTCAGGCACTGATGTTGGGTGATTAGACCTGGCTCGCAGTCGGCGTTCCAATTCATCCCAAAGGTGTTCTGTCGGGTTGAGGTCAGGGCTCTGTGCAGGCCAGTCAAGTTCTTCCACACCGATCTCGACAAACAATTTCTGTATGGCCCTCACTTTGTGCACAGGGGCATTGTCATGCTGAAACAGGTGAGGGCCTTCCCCAAACTGTTGCCTCAAAGTTGGAAGCACAGAATCATCTAGAATGTCATTGTATGCTGTAGCGTTTCGATTTCTCTTCACTGGAACTAAGGGGTCTAGCCCGAATCATGAAAAACAGACCCAGACCATTATTCCTCCTCCACCAAACTTTACAGTTGACACTAGAGCATTGGGGCAGGTAGCATTCTCCTGACATCCACCAAATCCAGATGTATCTGTCAGACTGACCGATGTTAAAGAGTGATCCATCACTCCAGAGAACACGTTTCCACTGCCCCATAGTCCAATGAAGCTCCCAACGAACAGTTCTTGTGCTGACGTTGCTTCCAGAGGCAGTTTGGAACACGCTTCAGCATTCAGGGGTCCCCTTCTGTGAGCTTGTGTGGCCTACCACTTCATGGCTGAGCTGTTGTTGCTCCTAGAAGTTTCCACTTCACAATAACAGCACTTACAGTTGACTTGGGCAGCTCTAGCAGGGCAGAAATGTAACAAACTAAAGTGGCATCCTATGACGGTGTCATGTTGAAAGTCAATGAGCTCTTCAGTAAGGCCATTCTACTGCCAATGTTTGTCTATGGAGATTGCATGGCGGTGTGCTTGATTTTTATACACCTGTCAGCAATGAGTGTGGCAGAAAAAGCTGAATCCACTAATTTGAAGCTGTGTCAACATACTTTTGGCCATGTAGTGCCACGTCATTGCTCTCTCTCTCTTTCTCTGCTGTGTCCACTGAGCCATTGGGCCCGCCCAGCAACTTCATTGGATAACGCTGAGCAGGCCCTTCTAGCTGTCACTCAAATGCAAGGAGAGAACTCGTTGGCTAGAACTCAAATTGCTATGGGGCTGGCCCACGTGGGGGGGAAATGTAGGGAAAATGGTGTGGCATATTTTCAAGAAAAACGGTTGCTTCAAACTAGGGATTTCATGGCTAATTGAGGTAAGATAGTAATTCTGCTCATAGATTATGCATGTAAGAAATACACATTGACACATCCTGCCCAAAGCGGGAGGTTTAGTACCGTGTCTTTAAGGTTTACATATTGACACCAAACCACTATTCCCATTCCTCTCTGCCCAGTGCTGATTCCCTGAAGTCTGCCCATCCCCTCACTTTAAATGCATTGGGTTGGTGTAAGCATGAGGGAAATTCCACCATAGCTACTGTAGCGTGACTCAATCTACCCAGAGAGGATAGAGAAATCTCTAATAGATAGACAGACCCACGTGTGCAGTGGTTCCTCAATTAAAAGTTTCAAGGTTATACCACAGCACATTGAAGTAAATTGTGGTATAGTACCTTGCATTGCGTCACTGGGTCATTGCACCAGACCACCGCAAGGGGGAGTTAGACCTCTGATTAGGCTTTTGGATTTAGCGTCTGTGTACCAACACTTTACACGAATGTGTCTCTCTCCTCGCTGAATGAGTGACATCAATGAATGGACGATAGAAACCAGATACAACGGATAATTTTGCTGATCATTCAAATTCAATCGTGAATTATGAGGATGAAGAAGAGGGTGATTGAATTAAGAACAATAGTGTAAGAATTGTTCTTCCTCTGTCCCACATGCACAACCACACCTGAAAAAATACCATGGTTTTTTTTTGTTTCTCCTTTGTCAGAAGAAGCTGTAACTGGTGGTCCTTCTGTGGCTCAGTTGGTAGAGCATGGCGCTTGTAACGCCAGGGTAGTGGGTTCGATTCCCGGGACCACCCATACGTAGAATGTATGCACACAAGTCGTACACATAAGTCGCTTTGGATAAAAGCGTCAGCTAAATGGCATATATTATTATTATTATTATATTAACTGGTCTGTAGCCTATTACATCCATATCATAAAAACCCATTTATGGTTTATGATCCGAAAAAAGGGTCCGGACGCTCCGTATGGAGGGTGTGACGCAATTGCGGAGCCTCCAGATGCATGCAGACGCCAAATTGAGCTCCGTACTGCATCATCGTGCGCATCCCACATTTGTTAACAAAGCGGAGGGCTCTGAATGGTTGATGGTAGGTGAGGGCGGGAGGTCCTGTATAAACACAAACTCACTTCCTTCACAACAGCTCTGCACTGCTCTGTGAAATTCAAGAGGTATGAATGCCCTGACTTCTGTAAAGGCCATTTCACTGTAAATGCTGCACAGCCAAGGCAGATGTCGGATTGACCATTCAGCACCTTTAACTTTTGTTACACTAATATTTTTTATTGTAAGAGAAACGGATATGTTCTGTTATGTTCTGTTATATTCTATGATATTCTTACTGTAAAATATACACTTTGTTGACATAATATACGAGACCGATGTCTGCTAAATGAACAATGACGTAACCATATTGCCTCGGCTACTAAGCACGGAGAAATTATAACAGAATAAAATAGAATACATCCACTCAAGTTTCTTCAACTGTCTTCTGACTGTGAGTAGAGCGATGTTGATGTTGTGCCGTGATGCCAGCACATTCCTGATGGCCTTTGCCGATCACTCATCTTTTTCCATCAGTGACTCTATTGGTTGAATAGTCTCATTGGAAATGGAATACAACGTAAAAATGTGCAGCAAACAGTAAAGACCAGCAATAGATTTCGTCTTTACATAGCAAGGCCACATTGGGGGAGTGCTAGACCGCTTTGACGGATAGTCACGTGTTGAAGGAGGCGAGGGACGAGGTGATGGAGGCACAATCCAGCCAGGCACACCTGTGAACTCTGGAACGCCACCTGCAACAGGCAGAGGCAACAACCGTGGCGGGTTTGTTAGGTCTGAAATTGGTCACAGTTTACGCCTTGATTAAAGCCATTAAATTGGACAATAACCAGCCAAAACTCTCATAATAGCTGACTTACATTAGAAAATTCCCCAATTTCTGTTTCTTTGTGTCTACAAAAACAACAACATTTGTTAACTGTGCTGCATGGTCAACCTGAAGTCTGCACTGGCCGGTGATACGCCCTCTGCAGAAGTCAGGGCATTCACACTTCCTGCGCTTCATGTAGCTGCTGAGCAGAACTGTTGTCAAGGAAGTGAGTTTGTGTTTATACAAGACCTCCCGCCCCCACCTACCATTAACCAATCATGTCAATACAGAGCTTTACGGAGCCCTACGCATTGTTACAACATTTGGGAGGTGCACAGCAATGCGGTATGGAGCTCGATTTTCCTTTTTTAGGTGGAACAGAAACACCATTAATTAAGCTAAAATATCAGGAATAAATTGTAAATATAAAGGCAAGGATAAGCTTATTTTCATAAAGATAATGGAATAGCCTACATAATCTCAAACCGTTACAGTCAGTTGTGTTATTGGGTTGGTTCCTGATGGTTTTGTCTCACTGCTCTTCTCCCCAGAGGATACGTCTCTCCAGGTTGTCATGGCAACAGCCTGAACAGTGCTCACCATGAATGATCCTCCCTCTTTTCCTTTTCTCTCTCCTCTCTCTCCTTTCTATTCCTCCCTTTTCTCTCTCTACAAATCTTTCTGTCCTCCATCTTGCTCTCCCTCATTTTCACTCTAAAGCTCCCTTTCCCCATCTCCCTTTCCCCATCTCTCTTCCCTCGCTCTCTCTTCCCTCGCTCTCTCTTCCCTCGCTCTCTCTTCCCTCGCTCCCTCCGCTCCCTCTTCCCTCGCTCCCTTCCTTCCCTTCGCTCTCTCTTCCCTCGCTCTCTCTTCCCTCGCTCTCTCTTCCCTCGCTCTCTCTTCCCTCGCTCTCTCTTCCATTTAAGTCATTTACATTTAAGTCATTTAGCAGACGCTCTTATCCAGAGCGACTTACAAATTGGTGCATTCACCTTATGACATCCAGTAGAACAGTCACTTTACAATAGTGCATCTAAATCTTAAAGGGGGGTGAGAAGGATTACTTATCCTATCCTAGGTATTCCTTAAAGAGGTGGGGTTTCAGGTGTCTCCGGAAGGTGGTGATTGACTCCGCTGTCCTGGCGTCTTCCCTCGCTCTCTCTCTTCCCTCGCTCTCTTCTCTCTCTTCCCTCGCTCTCTCTCTTCCCTCGCTCTCTCTCTTCCCTCGCTCTCTCTCTTCCCTCGCTCTCTCTCTTCGCTCGCGCTCTCTCTTCGCTCGCGCTCTCTCTTCGCTCGCGCTCTCTCTTCGCTCGCGCTCTCTCTTCGCTCGCGCTCTCTCTTCGCTCGCTCTCTCTCTTCGCTCGCTCTCTCTCTTCGCTCGCGCTCTCTCTTCGCTCGCGCTCTCTCTTCGCTCGCGCTCTCTCTTCGCTCGCGCTCTCTCTTCGCTCGCGCTCTCTCTTCGCTCGCGCTCTCTCTTCGCTCGCTCGCGCTCTCTCTTCGCTCGCTCGCGCTCTCTCTTCGCTCGCTCGCGCTCTCTTCTTCGCTCGCTCGCGCTCTCTTCTTCGCTCGCTCTCTTCTTCCCGCGCTCTCTTCTTCCCTCGCTCTCTCTCTTTGCTCGTGTCTTTGCTCCTCCGTCCTTGACAGAGATTCGCCCTCCTAAGGGGGCTGTGTCACTGTTAAAGCACTGCTGTAAGTGCCTTTAGGAAATGATTAGCATCATCAGGCAGATTTATTTATTTGAATGTACAAAAAAAATTGGGAGTAGATCAACTCTAATATTATCGGTTGTATCAATGTAGTTGTTTGCATGATTTCTAATTCAACTTTCTTTTTATTTAAACATTTCCATCCCTACACTAATTGGAGTAAACAAATGGACAACATTACTTCTTCTAACAGATATTTAGCTCACATCTATAGTACCTGTAGTTAAATAATTATACATTCCTAATTGGATATTCATCCACATTGACCGCCTATCCACCATTCATTCTGATGTTAACTCCAACCCCCCACGATGTCCACAGATTAACCCATCTTTCCCAGTATAATGCCATTATGCTATTTCCTATTGCAATGCATCAAGCAGAAACTCAATGTGATGTATATAAACTTTGAGTCTGTCTCCCAATCTAGCCTCTACACACACTCAAAAAGCAAGTTTCAGCTGGAGGGAAGTGATCCTCCCCACTCCTCCCCTCTGCCTTCCTCTCAGCCCTGATCTGTCTATCTCTACACCTCCACAGCCACTATGGCCCAATCAGCCTTTGTTCTCTCTCTCTGTGTGTGTGTGTGTGATGGATATGTGAAATATGATTAGACACTGTAAAGTGTGTGTTAAGCTGTCAATGCTGCGGTGTGTGTTTGGGTGTGTATGTCGATGGTAATGAGTTTAGCTGCTGTGAGGGAGGCTAGAGAAACCCAATTAATATTCTGGGGGCGTCGCACACACTCTCCTTCCTCCTCACTGGCTGCTACACCATGATGTCATCTCTGCACTGATTGGCTACCTGGCCACGGAGGGAAGGAGGGGAGAAGAGCTATCGAGCGAATGAGAGATGGAGAGAGAGGGAGGAGAGAGAAAATGCCGGCAGTGGTGTGGGTGGAGGGTTTTTCGGATGGCAGTTAAGGTTTGTGTATCTAGACCTGTTTTGAGGGGTGTGTGTGTTGGGGTACTGGTCTGAGAAGAGGGGGGCGCCATAAAACCACGCCCTCCTGGAGGCATGAGGCGCCTCATCTGCAAACGCATCTGTGACTGTGAGTGCAGGGCTGGGCCCACCGTGTGTGTGTTTCTGCTTCTGCAGGAGCATCAATTAGAGCTGCTTTTAGCTGGTGTACCTCTGTGTGAATGAGGGTTGGTTGTGTTTGTTGGTGTGTGCGTGATCCGCATGCATGTAGTCTGTTGGTGTGCGTCCGTCTTTCTTGACATTGTCTGCGTCTGTGTGTTGGGGTGTAGGGTGGTGGCTTTGGCGCATTTCTCAGCCCTGTGCGGTGGTTGTCAAAGCGACTGAGTGTGTCTGCGTTTCTCTGCCAGCGCTTTCATCTCTGCTGCACGGCTAGAGGTGTGTTTGGAGGGGGCTCTAATAACACACAGGGTGATGCTTTGAGGCACAGGGAGGTATCTCTCCCATGCTGTGGATTGCTGGTGTGTGTTTTGGTGTGAATGTATCTGTTGTATGTCATCATGATCTCAGGGTCTATCAGCTAGAAAACGTTTTCTGTTAGTGATTATTGTGTAGTCGGTCAGTGTGTGTTCGTGTATTGCCTGCATTAGCTACTTTCCCTGCAGCCAGTGGCCTCTGTTTCTGTCATTACTATTGATCACTGATCAGCACTGACTTTGCTATTTTCTTCCGCCAAGACCTTTCCTCCTTCTCTCCTCCTCTTTCCACTCCTCCTCTCGCTCCTCTTTCCACTCCTCTCCCTCTCGCTCCTATTTCCACTACTCTCTCCTCTCCTCCTCCTTTCACTAACTACTTTAATAACAGAAGGGTGAAATGATCAAATGTCATCAAAGATATGTATGATAACAATGTTACTACAGTATTATGATGTATGACCACAATGTTACTACAATATTATGATTAGAGGTCGACCGATTAATCGGAATGGCCGATTACAAGTTTTCATAACAATCGGAAATCGTTTTTTTGGGGCGTCGATTTTGCAATTTTTATTTTATTATATATATAGATATAGTTTTTATACCTTTTATTTAAGTAGGCAAGTCTGTTAAGAACACAATCTTATTTTCAATGACGGCCTAGGGGTTAACTGCCTTGTTCAGGGGCAGAACGACCGATTTTCACCTCGTCAGCTCGGGGGATACAATCTTGCAACCTTACAGTTATCTAGTCCAACGCAATAACGACCTGCCTCTCTCTCTCGTTGCACTCCACAAGGAGTCTGTCTGCCTGTTACGCGAATGCAGTAAGCCAAGGTAAGTTGCTAGCTGGCATTAAACTTATCTTATAAAAAACAATAAATCATAATCACTAGTTAACTACACATGGTTGATGATATTACTAGATATTATCTAGCGTGTCCTGCGTTGCATATAATCTGACTGAGCATACAAGTATCTGACTGAGCGGTGGTAGGCAGAAGCAGGCGCGTAAACATTCATTCAAACAGCACTTTCATGCGTTTTGCCAGCAGCTCTTTGTTGTGCATCAAGCATTGCGCAGTTTATGACTTCAAGCCTATCAACTCCCGAGATGAGGCTGGTGTAACCGAAGTGAAATGGCTAGCTAGTTAGCGCGCGCTAACTAGAGGGACGGAAGCTATACTGTTACACTGGCAATACTAAAGTGCCTATAAGAACATCCAATAGTCAAAGGTTAATGAAATACAAATGGCATAGAGGGAAATAGTCCTATAATTCCTACAACCTAAAAGTTCTTACCTGGGAATATTGAAGAGTTAAAAAAGGAACCACCAGCTTTCATATTTTATTTATTTTACCTTCATTTAACTAGGCAAGTCAGTTAAGAACAAATTCTTATTTTCAATGACGGCCTAGGAACAGTGGGTTACCTGCCTTGTTCAGGGGCAGATCGACAGATTGGCACCTTGTCAGCTCGGGGGTTTGAACTTGCAACCTTCCGGTTACTAGTCCAACGCTCTAACCATGTTCTGAGCAATGAACTGAAACGTTAGCTTTCTTACATGGCACATATTGCACTTTTACTTTCTTCTCCAACACTTTGTTCTTGCATTATTTAAACCAAATTGAACGTTTCATTATTTACTTGAGGCTAAATTGATTTTATTGATGTATTATATTAACTTAAAATAAGTGTTCATTCAGTATTGTTGTAATTGTCATTATTAAAAATAAAATAAATCGGCCGATTAATCGGTAGCGGCTTTTTTGTTCCTCCAATTATCGGTATCGGCGTTGAAAAATCATAATCGGTCGACCTCTAATTATGATGCATGACAACAATGTTACGACAGTATTATGATGTATGACCACAATGTTACGACAGTATTATGATGTATGACAACAATGTTACGACAGTATTATGATGTATGACCACAATGTTACGACAGTATTATGATGTATGACCACAATGTTACGACAGTATTATGATGTATGACCACAATGTTACGACAGTATTATGATGTATGACCACAATGTTACGACAGTATTATGAATGATTCTCTCTCTCAGACCATAGTTTTGAGGATGATGTGGACAGTACAGATGGGAGCCGTGCTCAGGCTGCCTTCAAAGTCCCCAAAATCCCCAAGAAGCCTGCAGAGTCCTCTACCGCACGCAGACCCAGCGCTACAGGACCCAAGATCGGAGGTAAGAGTGCAGCTCCTATTCAACACCAATCTGGCCTGCTCACCTCTTAGAAGCATCTATTGAAAATTAATTGGGCGTTATGTAACCCAGGAGTAATCACACTTGAATAAAAAAAGAGACATTTGCAAATAAAGTTCCTTCAATTGATTTCATATCATTAGTCTCATTGTCTTGATGGCCAGAACGGGACTGCTGAGACGTCTGGTATAAAATCCAAACGTTATTAAGGAGCCTCGGCTCATATAGGAGCAGGAGTCTATGTCCTGTTTCCGTAGCGTGAGGCAGTTTGTGTACAAGTACAACCCCTGGACAGGACCCGAGTCTATCACACGATCTTACCCCCAATCTATCTCCTTAATGCTGAGTGCCAAGCAGAGACTCATTTTTATCGGGTCTCATTTTTACAGTCTATGGTATGAATCGGCCGGGCATCGAACCCCTAACCTTCCTATTTCAGGGCGGACACTAAGCACAAGGCCATTGAGTTGGGCTGGCTAATTAAGCAATAAGGCACGAGGGGGTGTTGTATGTGGCCAATATACCACGGCTAAGGGCTGTTCTTAAGCATGATACAACAGAGTGCCTGGATACAGCCATTAGCCGTGGTGTATATATACTAATGGCTGTATCCAGGCACTCAGTGTCGTATCATGCTTAAGAACAGCCCTTAGCCGTGGTATATTGGCCATATACCACAAACCCCTGTTGTGCCTTATTGCTATTATAACCTGGTTACCAACATAATTAGAGCAGTAAAAATGAATGTTTTGTCATACCCAGTGGTATACGGTCTGATATACCAAGGCTGTCAGCCAATCAGCATTCAGGGCTCAAACCACCCAGTTTATAATGGCCAGATTAACAAGGATACAGATGGGGAGAGATGAACTAGCTTTCTAAGCAGGTCGGCTGGACCAGTAAACCCAACAGACTGACAGAGGGGACATTTTCTGGCTTCTTCACAGGAGCTTATCCTTGATCCACACTCATCCCTGCTGTTTTTATCTGGACTCCATAAGTTATGTCTTTATATTCTTGCTGCTTCACAGGAAGTTCTGTATGTCATCAGTCAAATCTCTGTGGCTCTATCTGGGCTTGATATCTCAGGCTTGATTAGTTATGCCTTTGATTACATCTATGATAGCGACGATAATATGCCCTGTAGATCACTCCATCTCTCTATTTTCTGTTTTCACTCATCTTAGTCTGCATTCTAAGTTTGACAGACGGGTGACTTGTCTTTTCTGCCTATTTCCCTCTGATCCCCCTTTCCCCTCTCTCCTCATCTTCCTCTCTCTGTAAGGGAGGAAGGTAGTAGTGCTCTCACATCCAGGCGGTCGATCTAGGCCAGTGTCGATCTACGCCAGGGTCGATCTAGGCCAGAGTGATGCTACAGCCACTCTGTCCTGGTCCTCTCGCTCTCTGTCTGTATCAGCAACCCTGTATGTTCATTCAGGCAGATGGATCAGACATCTGGAGATATGAGAGACGTGTGTGTGTGTGTGTGTGTGTGTGTGTGTGTGTGTGTGTGTGTGTGTGTGAGTGTTCTGAAATGTGTGGAACATGCTAGTGTAACTTCTGGTGCTGCTAGCATATTAGGATGCTAGGCTAGCTCCCTGTGTGGCTAAATTAGCATTTATATTACATTCCACCCACGCACTCTGCTCACACAGACACACAGAGAGGATAGAACAGAAGAGACGAGAGAACACAGAGAGACAAGACTCTGAGATAGAAGAAAGAAACGGAGAGAGAGGATAAATGAGGCGAGCTGAAAGTACAGAGCTGTGGTATTAGAGGCCCTAGTCCCGTCTATCTCTGAGACACTATGGAACATGTGTATCTATGCAACACACAATCTGCTGCTATAGGATCATCCTCCTCAGCTCTATACACGGATAACACACCCAGCATCCGTTTACCCACCATAGCTGGGAAGGCTAACAGCTAGATGTTCGAGCAGGGAGCAAAAGCCTCCAGTACCATAGTTCTCAGAGTTGGCAAACCCTGGCTTGGGCTCACAGCACAGCCATCTCACGCTGCAGCTAGCCTGTTGCAGCTAGCCTGTTGCAGCTAGCCTGTTGCAGCTAGCCTGTTGCAGCTAGCCTGTTGCAGCTAGCCTGTTGCAGCTAGCCAGTGAAAATGGATTGTGTTGTAGCAGAACTGCCCATCTACTGCAGTTGGAAATGGAAACTAGCCGCAGGGATTTGGATGTCCTTTGTGTGGTGGACCATTCTTGATACACACAGGAAATTGTTGAGCGTGAAAAACCCAGCAGTGTTGCAGTTCTTGACACAAACCGGTGCGTCTGGCACCTACTACCGTGCCCCATTCAAATGCACTTAAATATTTTGTCTTGCCCATTCACCCTCTGAATAACACAATCCATGTCTCAATTGTCTCGAGGCTTAAAAAACATTCTTTAACCTGTCTCCTCCCCTTCATCTACACTGATTGAAGTGGATTTAACAAGTGACATCAATAAGGGAACAACTTACTGTAACTCAGACTGGGATACACATGCTCTCTGACCTCTCTGTCCTCTGTCTCTAGGTGCGTCTAAGGATGGAGCTGGGGGCATCGATGAGGAAGACTTCATCAAAGCCTTCACTGACGTCCCCACAGTACAGGTAACACACACACAAACATGCTAGTATGCATTAGTAGCAGGACTGCAAGCGATGTAGATAACACTAGTGTGAACTAATTATCTCTCTGTCCCCCTTTCTCTCTCTGTCTCCATGTCTCTGTCAGATCTACTCGTCTCGTGACCTGGAGGATAACCTGAATAAGATCAGAGAGATCTGTTCTGATGACAAACATGACTGGGACCAGAGAGCCGCTGCAATGAAGAAGATCCGCTCCCTGATTGTTGCCGGGGCAACGGAGTACGAG